>NW_027186457.1:8653406-8685906 GCF_028583685.1 Petaurus breviceps papuanus | reverse complement strand
AAATGGAATGCATTGTGAAAAAGGCATAATCCATGCTGTCATGGAGAAATTGGAAAGACAAGATGAACACAAATCATTTAGAAAATAATCTAATACTCAAGTAAGAAGCCTGCGTGAGAGATGGTGTGGTGTTGTACACTGCATATTAGACTAGGAGACATTTGGGTTATAGTACCTTTTCAGTTTTGCAACATCAGAGGGCCAGCTATCTCCTTTGTAAAATGGAAGGTAATATTGAAAAGTCTTCATGGCCCTTCATGAACCTATGGTTTTATAAGAAATGAGTTAATGAAAGAGTTTTCATTTCTCTCCATACATGAATGGAGTAGCATTGCAGGCAACTCTAGATTTTCTTATGGTAGGTCCAATTCAGAGATTTTCCTTGCTATAACATATCATTACATTGTTCTTAGGATGGTGTAGAGCATTGTATTTGGAGGTGAAAAATCTAAGTTCAAATCTCAGGTACCTATGTGATTTTGATCAGATCTCCTCATTTTTCTGGGAATCAATTTCCTTAACTGTGTAACATGTATATGTGTGTGTGTGTATAAGATATGAGGGTTGACAAGTATAAGTGTGACTCATTGGTGGTGTGGATAGATATCTATGAAATCTGCCTTATTTTATCTATAAGGGAGACTACAATTTTACCTCAGGGGGAAGAAAGGCACTTGTTTCTTCCCTTGTCTAACATTGAGAGGTATTAGACTAGACAAATATATCTGTCCCTCATATATTGCTGGTCTACATGTAGGAGTCTGGTTCAGAACAACAGTCACCTCCCAGGTTACCACTAACCCTTAGGTTGTCCTTGCCAGCTTAACTCCTTCCCATCAAAATCTGGTTACATGAAAGACTATCACAAATAGCAAATATGTAGCAAACATTTATCTAATAAAACCACCTAGGAGAAATTTGAGAAATTCTACAGATTTGAATAGAACAGAAAATATTCAAGAGTGAATGAGTTATGTTGGGAGCCCCATAGTTCAAACAAACAGAGAGGCCCTCATCCAAGGTTGTCCTGGTTAACATTTAACAACTCTCTGGAAAACAACAATAACATCAACAACAAGATGGCACAGTTTTAAGTCGCATCTGCTTCATTAACATTTCCTCCATCACTTTCTTAAGCCTGGACAATTAAGATAATAATAAACTGAATCCTGTTTTGTAGCATCGCTCATTTCTGAGGTGTAACTATTCACAAAGAAAATTTGATAACCAGCTCTCCAAGAGTTCTTTAGAGAGCTTCATCTCCTCCAAAAGGAAACTCTCCTGGGAGCCAAGATGGAAAATTAGCAACATGTAGAGGAGCTGGCTTCCACTCCATTTCTGTACCTCCCAGAGTCTTCCTTTTTCTCCTGAAGAATGTCTAGAACTCTGCTTGTCTCTTCCCAATGTAGTTCTATACCAGATCTTCCCTTCTAGCAAGGCTGCCGCACCATAACAGCCTTCTATCAGCTGATAAGGTCACCAATACATGATGGCAAGCACAGGAGCTACCTCTCCCCACCCACCAGTTTGAGTGTGAGACAGGTTACAAGTATAAAATGAAGGAATTGGACTGATCTCTGAATTCTCTTCCCACTCTAAATCTCATGATCCTTTGAGTTAGCATGCTTAGGAAGGTAGCTACCCCCACAAGAGCAAATAGACTATAATAATTTAAACAGTGACCGGGGCTACTCTTTCATTCTTGCCCTTTGGAAGCATGTTGAGTGTTTGTTTAAACTGAAATATTTAGGGGAGTGATGGAGGAGGGAGCTTGTGCTTTCGTTGGTATAAGGAATACCCAAACTCCCTCTACCAATTAAGGTCTATACCCGTTCTGCATCTATAGTCTTAGAGAATTGTCTGGGTCACTGAGAAATTAAGGAACTTGTCCAGGGTGATACTGTGAATGTGTAGATAGATGTTGGTCATGTCTCATGAAAATACCAACTTCTAGTGGGAAAAAAGTTTGCCTTTTTTTATGCAAAGGAGACAAATTCATACCTGCTACAGAAATATATGTATGTACATACAATACAATACACACATACATATATACACACACATGCACATACACACATACATATACATTCACATATGTATATACACATACATGCATGCATATATATGTGTATATTATATATATATATATATATATATATACATATATAATTTCCTGGAAGTGGGGAGAGACTTGAACATCTTATCTACAGATACCAGTCTGTTTTAAAGACACAGATCCACATCATATAGGTTTCTTTCCAGTTTTCTAAGTAAACTTGCTGTGACTGGCTTAAGAGTGAGTTTGGGCAGACCTAGTCCCCTGGGATATGTTGATGACTCAAACTTAAATCCTTCATGTATCATATCCTTTTATGGTGAATGGTTTTTCTATACGAGCCCATAAAACAGAAGGCTCTGTCTGTGCAGTGTTGAACTTCTCAGGAGCAGCTATGGATTAATCTGAAGTGCAAAACATCAAGAGATACAACTGAAATGCTGATGTGATGCTTAACTGGTCTTCATCATGACCTCCGAGTATCAATGGATGGCAGATAACACTATGGGTACAATTGGGAGCTGGGATACTAAGGAATAAAATAGACTGATTCTCCTGCTCTTGGATGCTGAGTATGGGAAAAAATAACCTTGCTATAAAACATTTATATTTCAAGTTGTGACTTTTACCTGAATTAGCATCATAATTTTCATAATTATATATGGAGGATATAGACTCAGCCTAGATCTAATGAGCACATAGAAGTTTCCCTTGAAAACTCTCCAGTTGATAAAGTGACTGTGATCTTCAAGGCAAAGGAATTCTTCTTTACTTTTCATGTTTTGGTTTCACTACTGTAGGTCCTTCCTCCACCAACAGAGACTGAGGCAGCTCCATGCACTGTCATCCCATTTGATTCTTGTTCATGTTTTCCCATGAATGCTCCAAACAACTTTTCACAGCCTCAATTTTCCAATCTTGTAAAATGGGGATCATAATCCTTGTTCTATATTTTTGTAATGGTGAGGAAAGTGATTTGAAAAACATCAAGAGCTACATCAGCATCAATCCTTCTTATAAATTCTTTCCTAAGTAGGTCAAGAACAGAACAGTTCCAAACAAAAAGCTGTGGTTTGGTCTCAGGATTATACAGTAATGATTTTACCATATAAACTGAAAAAAAAGAATGAGTTGTTAGTAAAGGAGCAGAAAATGTGTCTTTTTTGATTGACTCATCTTTGGAGTGTGGGGGGGTATATTTGAAGAAATAACCTTAAACTCTAATGTAAATAGATTATCACACTCTTCTCTCCAAGTTACAGAATTTGCTAGCAAACCCATTATTACAAGTTAAGAGGACCAAAGAATAGGTGAATGTGTAAGAGTTGCTTCTAACAAGTGTTTCAAAGTTGGAATAGATTTCATAGGGATGCATTGAAGCAGTTTTGGATTATGAGAAATTGTGAAATGACATTTCCCCCCCTCACTTCCATAGCCTAAAATATGTTCTATGGGTTCTCTTCAACATGGATTCCATCTGCACGAGGCTCTTATTATAAAGCTAAATCTACTTGCCTTCTAGTTTTAGCAAAATAGTGTGAATGTCAGACTAACATTGGTGTGTCCTCCCTTCCTCCTGACACACCATTCATTGTCTTCATATGCATTCTCTATACAAAGAGACAAGGTAAAAATTATCACTCACAACAAACTTTGCATATATGTGATTAAAAAAAAACCCCAATTGGTTTATTTGGTACCTGAGACTATCTTTATGTACTGTGGCCACCTAGACTCCTGGCATGTGCCTCTTTAAATATGTTCTTTCTCCATTTGTGATTCATCCATATATGCCTTCCATGTTTGTTTCCTGGTCATATATGTTCTTTCTGTGTGTCCTCCTGCTACTGAGAGTACTAAGTCATGGGAAAGCTTCCCCCATGTATGCACATGAGAATTTCTTGTTACTTGTGATCAATATTGTTTGATTAAATGTCTTTTACTTTAAATAAATGTTTCCTTTGGCTAACTGGTAAGAATTAATATGTCAGTGGGGGCTGTTGAACTATGATTTTGAGTAGCTACTGACAAAGAGATTATTTCAAACTTAGGATGCTTTTCTGAGTACCCATATATGAGAAAGTACTCTAGAGCTGTATTTCAAATAAACTGAAGATTACAATATCATTCTTAAAATATATACCTGTCTTCTATGTAAGTTACACCAATTACCACATGCCTGGGGCATCAGTATGAAGACTGGGAAGAAGCCCAGAATCACAAGACTGCAGAGCTGGGAGGCATCTCTGAGACCATCTAATCCAATCCATTACTGAAAAAAACATTCCCCTTATTACACATCCAACAAGTGGTTCGCCTGCTTTTTCTTAAAGCCCTGTGGGAGATGCTCTTACTTTCTTTTTTTTTTTTTATAAGCAATCGGTGTTAAGTAACTTGCTCAAGGTTACACGGCCAGTTATTATTATTTCCGGGTGTGGTGCTGAGTATCTGAGCCCAGATTTGATCCAGGTCATCCCAACACTGGAGCCGGTGCTCTCACTTGCTGAGCCACCTGGCCGCCCAATGCTCTTACTTTCTGAGGTGGACTGTTATACTTTCATATTATTCTTATTTTTGGGAAGTTTTTCTTCATTTCTGTTCTAAATTTGTGGGTTTGCCATTTCCACCCACAACTTCTACTTCTACCATCTGGGGTCAAGAAGAATTAAATTTAATCCTCCTACTTTATCACAGACCTTCCAGTACCCCAATGAGCCTTCTCATCTCTGGGCTAAATATCTGTAGTTCCTTTAACCAGTCCTCAAGATTGCACGAATTTGAAGTTCTTCATTAGCATGGTCGCCATCCTCTGGAAACTTTACAGCTTATCAATAGCCTTCCTAATATGTGGTATGCAGACCTGAATACAATACTCCATAAACTATCTGAACTGGGTAAATAGATTACAATGGGACTGTCACTGCTTATGTACCTTAAAAATCACCCTAGGTTTCTGGGTTGCCTTATCAAATGAGATAATATTTATATCTTCTTTGCACTTAGCACAGCACCTGGCACATAGTAGGTCCTTAATAAATGCTTATTCCCTCTCCTTCCTTTATCATGTTATTACCTCATTGTATATGTAGTCCATTAAAACCCCTACATCTTTCTCCCTCATATAAATGGTTGTCTAGCCATATCTCCCTTGATATTGGCATCAATTATTCAGTTAACCAAGGAGCCTTTATTTAGCACCTACTAGGTACTAGGAACTATGCCAGGTTCCAAGGATTCAAAAACAAAAGAACTATAAGGAGAATGTAGTATATTTGTAAATAAGCAACTCTCTCTCTCTCTCTCTCTCTCTCTCTCTTTCTCTCTCTCTCTCTCACACACACACACACACACACACACAAACACACACACTAAATACAAGTTATTTCAAAGCCAGGGAGTCATACAAAAAACTTTGAGGGGGAGGAGGCAGGACAGGAAAGGCCTCTTGAAGGTGGAAACGCGTGAAATAAACTTTGCAAAGAGCTCAAGGTTGCAAGAAGAACAGGTAAGGAGGAAGAATACTCCAGACCTGTGGAAAGGTGTAGAGATGAGGAAGGAATGTCCATTTTTTATACAAGGAAGAGCAAATAGACCAGTTTGGCTGGAATGTGGAGTGCCTGAGGGAGAGTAGTGTGTGCATGGAATGCTAGACTGGAGCCAGATTGTGAAAGGTTTTAAATGCTGAATAGAGGAGTTTGAAAATGAAGGGGAAGACAGTTGTAGGCCTGTAATATAGGGAGAAAATATCCTTTTGTAATGTCTTCCTTGGTTCCATGCCACTTGCCCCCTGTATCCCTTTAGCCTTTGCAGATGGGACCAATCAGCATTTACAAATAGGACCGGTCTTGTTCCATACTCTATGACTGATCTTGTCCTTTATATAGACAGTATAAGAAGCCCAAAGTTGATTGCTCAGCATCTCAGTATTGCTGCTGATTATGCTGTTTTTGGTCCCAAGTACCCCTAGAAAATGAATTCCTTGTTCCTCAGCAACAGGTCCCTGCCTGGTGTCCCAGTAACTCTTGCTCTCCCCTTCCTCCATTATAGTAATGGGATTTCCTGTTCTTAAGCACCAATCTCAGTGTCATTGGCCCCATTATGAACCATCTCTAAAACATGTCCAACAAAAATCCTCTGGACCTTTGCTGATTGTCTGTTACTTGGACCTGCAAATCATTTTTCTTGTCCTTATTTGGAGTCATACTCTGGAATCTGGACACAGCCTGAATGAAACTTGGGTTACTCAAAATGTCTACACAAAAGACAATGTCTGACTCATTGTGGTCAATTCTAGGTACTATATTTTGAAAGGGGACACTCATTAGACAACTTTGGGAAGTGGAAGAGCAGAGAGGCTAAGAAGAGCTTAGAGACCATATCATTTGAGGAACTCTCATAGAAAGTAGAGATATTTCATCTTTGGGGAAATATGATAGTTATCTTCAAATTTTGAAAGAGTTTCATGTGGAAGACCATTTGAACTTATTGTGCCTGTTTTCAGAGGGCAGAACTAGGGACATCAGGTAGATATGTAAAAGCAGAGTTTGGCTGAGTATAAGATAGAACTCTCCAAAATTTGAGCTGTCTGATAATGAATCAGATTTCTGGTAAAGTAACGAGTTTCCCATTACTGGGGCAATTCAAACAGAAACTGGATAGTGAAGACATTGTGGAGAAGATTTTTTTTGGGGGGGGAGGGGACGGAAAAAGACCAGAACAAATAAGTTTCCGGTAGCTCTAAGATTCTATGATATAGTAAGAGAATGGATGCAAACATTGCTGTATTCTAAAACATAGCTGCATTTGCTCATTAGGGATTAGAACCAGATTATATTCTGGGAATAGAGAGTAACCTGGATTTTCATTCTATGACATCTAGAATTTTGCTAGAAATGAGAGATAGCTTCATGTAGTGAAAAGAGAACTAGATTTTTGGAGCGCACGGGTTTGAATCCTGATTCTTACCACCAAAGAGACTTTGGGCAAGTCATTTCATAATTCTTGACCCCTTCTCTGAAAAAGGAGGAAGTTGAACTAATGGATCTGTGATGTTCCTCCTAGCTCTTAAAACTGAAATCCTATGGGAGTAGAGTATATAGTCATCTGAATGAAAATGGCTAGTGGTTTAGACAATGACCAGTAAATAGTATCTCTGATGAAAGACAAAAGTTTTGAAAAAGTAAACAATTAAAAGTTAATTCCTGACCCTTCTATTTCCTTCAAGTATCTATTAGGTGAGCTAATCAGTTTCTCTCCCATGTCCATTTTTATAGAGATCAACATATCACCTGTGCAATCCTATAATATAAAATATGCATAAAATACATTCCACATCTAAAATATATTCATTTAAAAAAATCTACATCTGCAATTCTTATAAGACTGTATTTAGACAAGTGCAGCACTAACTTGTGCAATTGGGTAATAAATGGAGCTTGTTTCTTCTCAAGCTATTTAGCCCAAAGTGTGTCATAAGTATTGTTTTAGTTATTGCAGGCATTTCATGCAGATTTTCAGCAGATGCTATCCAGTCTAAATAGAGATTCAGTCCTTAAGGTTATTGACTAAAGGACATTATTCTGCCTTTTTAGCTAGATTTCTTTTGTTTGCATTTGACCTTGGTTTGCTGTAACCAGTTGCCTTCTGATCTCAAGTTTGTCTGATCAGTGTCATGAGAAAGCTTTTATTGCCTTTTCTTTCTTTATTCTGATAATTAGCATTGTCTAAAGGATTGCAAAAGGGGCAAAGCTAGAAATTACACACATGGAACTTGTATTATGAAGAGTAATTTGATTTAATTGTTCCACCAAATGATTATTACCCCCTGAGACAGAGACAACAATCTTCCAAAACCACATCTATGGGAGCTGGAACCAAATTTTCATCTTGAAAGAGCATAGAAGTTCCACTAGGCATTTTTTGGGCCATCTTGGTTTCATTCAAGTGTCTCGAGTGGGCAGTTCTCACTATAGGGCTATCGAGGTGTCTTTTTCTAGATGGTATTCAAGCTTTCTACAGACATTATCTTTGTTGTTGTTGCTGAGTTATTTTCAGTCTTATCAGACTCTTTGTGACTCCATTTGGGGTTTTCTAGGCAAAGATACAGAGTGGATTGACATTTCCTTCTCTAGCTTATTTTACAGATGAGAAAATGGAGGCAAACAGTGTTAAGTAACTTGCTGATGGTCACACAGGTAGTAAGTGTCTGAGGTCAGATTTGAACTCAGGAAGATGAGTCTTCCTGACTTCAGGCCTGGCACTCTATCTACTGTGCTAACAAGCAAGAAATTATCTTGCTAATATTCAGATTATAATCTCAAAGAGGAGACAAATATAATTATCTCTATTTTGTGGTGGAGGCTAAGGCAAATGACAATCCAGAGATTTGTTTGGGGGAATAGTCAAAAGGAGAATGAAGGAAGAAATGACCTTTCCTGACTTCTTGTCTTGAGTGCTATAAACAAGGGGGAACATGCTCATTATTGTACATGGGCCAGGGAAATGTATGGCAAAGATCCCTGTTTGAGGATGTAGGACTTGAGTGTGAGTCCAGGTTTTGTCATTTAAGGGGTGACTAACACTAAAGCACAGTGCTGAAGATATCACTGTTCTGCTAAAAAATAAAGCAAAACAAAACAAAAACCTTCCAAGGCTCCCCACTGTTTGCAGAATAAAATTCTACCTCCTTAGACTGGCATTCAAGGCCTTCCTTGATCTAGATCAGAGGTTCTTAACCTTTTTTTGTGTCAAGGATTCCTTGTGCAGTGTGGTGAAGCCTATGAACTCTTCAGACTGTTTTTAAATGCATAAAATGAAATGCGTAGGATTACAAAGGAAACTAATTATTTTGTTGTTCAGTTGTTTCAGTCATGTCTAACTCTTTATGACCTCATTTAGAGTTTTCTTGGCAAAGGTATTTGCATGGTTTGTCATTTCCTTATCCAGCTCATTTTACAGGTAAGGAAACTGAGGCAAACAAGTTTAAATGACTTGTCCAGAGTTACACAGCTAATGAGTGTCTGAGGTCATGTTTGAACTCAGGAAAATGAGTCTTCCTGACTTTAGGCCTGGCACTCTATTCACAGTATCACCTACCTGCCCCCAAACTAATTATATTTAAATACAATTATAAAAATGATTTAAAAAATCTATGTACCCCAAATTAAGAATCCTTGATCTAGACCCAACTGACTATTCCAGGAATAACTTCCTTTGTTTTTTACCTTCCTCACACCTTATACTCTGCCTAACCTGAACCACTTACTGTCTCCAAACACATCATTCACTTTCCCACTTGTGTGTCTGTTTGCTCTTCTCTCAGCGTTACCTATTGAAATACTTATCTCTTAAGGCCCATACTCTCTTCCATGAAGCTATCTTACAACTAGAAGTGATTTCATCTTCATTGCTTTGATAGCATTTTGTACATTTCTTAGAAGATTTGCTGTATTTTACTTCTTACTAGAGTTTTGGTGAACATGTCAATGACTAGAGTAAAGGCATAGATGATATGCTCATCAGATTTGAAGCTGAAATAAACCTAGGAGAGATTGTTACATAGTTAATGACAGTGTTGGAATGGAAGAGAATTTTCTCAGGCTAGACTGTTGGACTGAATCTAAGAAGATGAAATTCAGTGGGAATGAATGTGATGTCTTGTACTTGGGGGGAAAATCAACTTCACAAGTTTAAGGTAAAGGAAGAATGGTTAAGAAAATAGTTCTTCTAGAAAACATCTGGGTATTTGATTGGATTATAAGTTAAATATGACCTGTAAAGGTGATATTAAGAGTAAAATACCCAAAAAATCAAAATACAAAAACAAACCAAAAAACTCAAAACAACCCAAACTAATTCCATCTTGGGTTGCATTAAGAGGGACATAGCTTCCAGGCATGGAGGGCATGTGTGTGTGTGTGTGTGTGTGAGTGATAGTTCCACTGAATTCTGTTCTCATCAGACCTCATCTGAAGAATTGTTTTCATTTCTGTCTGCAAGGGATGTTGATAAGTCAGAGAGTGTCCAGGAAAACGAATGCCCTTGGAGTCATTGTATTATGAGGACTGGTTGAAGGAACTTGGCATATTTATCATGGAGAAGATTTGGGGTGTCATGATAGCTATCTTCAAGCTTGTCATATGGAGAAGGTATTAAACTTGTTCTATTTGGCTCCAGAGGGCAGAACCAGCAAGGTTGCAAAATATGGAAGTTGCTAAAAAAAGATGCTAATTAAAATTTGATGTCAGAAAAAAAAATCCCAACAAGTAGAACTATCCAAAAGTAGAATGGAATGCAGTGAGAAATGATCATTTGGGGGTCTTCAGGCAGAGACTGAATGACCACTTGTTGGATACATTATAATGGTGATTCCAGTGGCTTGGACTAGATAGCTGCTGTGTTCCTTCTCAACTATCACATTTTCCTATTCATGTATCAGAAATATCAGTTTAGCATCTGTATGGAAAATGGTTTGGGGAGCAGAAAGCCTGAAAGCAAGGATACCAACCAGGATATTGAAGTAGTATGAGAAAGAAGTGATGGTCTAAATGGCCCAAGGGAGCCACTGTATGAGTGGAGAGAAGGGACCAGATGTGCAAGATGGTGGAAGTAGAGTCAAGAAAACTTGGTAATGTATGCAAAATGCTTTGCAAACTTTAAAGCACTTTATAAATATAAGATATTACTTTTACTATTACTGTTGTTATTATTAAATATGAATCACTCTTTCCTCCCATAAAATCTCAATAAATGTTTCACCCTACCAATTCAAAGATTTCCTCTAGGTTTTTTCATATTTTGTGATCACCAGGGCAGTATGAGAACTGTCCATCAATTGTCCCCACCTCATTCCATATGACTAGTCTATTTCTTTTTCTGATATCACACCTCCAGGAAGGTATTTTTAATGCCACTTTTTGAGTATGTCGCTGCTAATAACATGTTGAAGATTATTTATGTTCTTCATACATCCTTCCGTTGTCCTTTGGCTCACCTTAAATTTTGATTCTTTAGAAGAATATTTGTATTGAAAATATGTGGTTTTGTTCCAAGAAGGGATCCTTGAAAGTACTGTCAGTCTCCTAAATTCAACCCAGAATATTTTGTTCTTCCTATCCCATCTTGGGCCCAAACCACCACCCATCTGTGTTGAGTCTGTCCAAGATACTGCATAAACATCTCAGTGGTTCGTCTATCCAATTGTATATTATCTTTACAAGAGGCATTCTTCCTCCCTTTGGATCTTTCAGTGTGGATTATTAGGCCACACTCTTTTGAAAGGCTGTGAATCTCATCAAGGAGATTCTGTAATGCTTTAAGGCTGGATATAATCAGTACAGTTTCATACATAATCAGGAGTGTCTGGATGACCTCATCCTCGATAGAGAATTTCTTTTCTTTTGGGACTTTGTGCTGGACATCTTCCATGACTGTGACAAACACCTCATTTGACACTGATAATCAGAATATTGCAGAACAAAGTTCTCTCTTGTGTCTGTTAAGGAATCTTGTATGTTTTAACAAATGGATGGGAGACATCCTGTTGGAGGAGGGAGGCTTTAAGGCTACATTTTGCTGTGTGTGTGTGTGTGTGTGTGTGTGTGTGTGTGTGTGTTTGTAGAGAACTGAGTTCAAATACTAGATCTGATACAAACTGTGTAATCATGACAAATTACTTAATTTCTCTGGGCCTAGTTTCCTCATCTATAAAATAGGAACAAAAATATCTAAAGTACCTATTTGACGTTGTGAAGATCAAATGAGATGATGTAATCAGTTTAAGGTTTTCAAAGTACTTAAGTATACATACATGTTAGGTGTTGTTTTATTTTTTATAATCAATAAACAGTAGAATTTATACTATTTAGTGAATTATATGATTATGATGAACATGAGGAGGCAGATACATTCTTTAAATACTAGATACTTAAATGTTTGTCCAGTTGAATTCACTTAACCCATATGAGTTTGATTTTAGGTGGGGATAATATTAGGAAAGCAAATCAAGTGAAAAATGAGGTACATTTATACACTATTTAAAGGTTTGTGAGGTTCTTTTTTCATGATTACATAGGTTAAATAATTTATCTCACATCATCTCTCCTCCCATCTTCATCCCCACTTAAAATATAAGGAAAACTGAAGGTGAAAGTGCTTAAGTAACTTGCTAAGGGTCACGTAGTTTTTGAAGTGGAAAACTGGGGAGTTTTCAGCCTGTATTAGTGAGTAAAGGGCTTAACTTAGAGTAAGGAAGGACTGGGTTCCAGTTTCAATTCTGATAGTATCTGCATGACTCTGGGTGAATGAATTACCTTCTCTAAACCTGGGATTCTTATATATAAAATATGGATAATAATCCCTATAGCCCCAGGGTTGTTCAGGGGCTTATATGAGATAGCCTTGGTAAAGTGCTTTGTGAATTCTAAAGCACTATGTAAATGTCAATTATTATATTATTCAAATTAGAAAATATATGGGCAGCTAGGTGGTATGGTGGATAAAGCACTGAGCTTGGAATCAGGAAGACTTATGCTCCTGAGTTTAAATCTGGCCTCAGATACTTACTAGCTGTATGATTCTGGGCAAGTCACTTAACCCTGCTTGCCTCAGTTTTCTCATCTGTAAAATGAGTTGGAGAAGGAAAATGGCAAAGCACTCTAGTGTCTTTGCCAAGAAAACCTCAGTTGGGGTTGTGAAGAGTCAGATATGACTGAAATGACTGAACAACAAAATCTACCTATGTAGCGTAACCCATTCAGCTTTTAATCTTCCTCCTTCCATCTAAATCCCACAGGTTAGGAGAAATGGTTTTATACTGTACCAATATGTGTGTGTGTGTGTGTGTGTGTGTGTGTGTTTTCTTCTCTCTCTTCCTCCTCCTCCTCTCCCTTTCTCTCCTCACATGCACAATATGCACATGCACATTGCCCAGCAAGAAGGGGCCATCTAGTCCAAACTCCTCATTTTACCAGTGAGGAAACTGAGACTCAGATAGATTAATGGCTTTTTCTGTATTAAGCATCCATATCAGTGCTGGGATCAGTGCTCTTTCCCCTGTACTGTTCTCTCTGCTTCTGAGATGTCTCTTATGGGCCTCAGTAGAAGCCACTGCCTCAGAAGGCATTGAATATCAGGATAAGAATCCCTGTATAGTAGGAGACTGTGCTTCTCATCATGCTTTGAGGAGTGGCCCTTGGACGCAGAATCCTTTCTTGCCTTCTGAAGTCAAAGAAAGGGAATGAACTCATTGCCAATCTGATTGGAATGCTGGGTAATCAGCATCCGTGAGAGGCAGAAACATGAGCTTCTACTACCATATGTCCTAATGATCCCAAATTTCAATAACACTTGGAGTGAGAACCTTAGACCCATGCAGGCATGCCTGCAAAAGTCAGCTTATAGCCTATTCCTCCCTGGGCTATGCATTTAATAGAATATCAACAAAAGAGATGTCCAGGGAGAGTGTGATTGCTCAATGTTGTTGGAGGTGTGTGAAAGTTCATTTGATCATTCCATAAGGTGATCCCTTAGTAGCAACTGGCTCAGATCAGATGACTGTATGACCAACAGACTTATGCCCCAGTTTGTATTTCTCTTGGGCTAATTGCCAAGAATAACAGATTGAACTTCAATTTTCAGCCTGACAAAGTTTTTCTTTACCGGCTAGACTTCAAGCAGAGTCTATTATCCTCCACTAACTGATAAAATAATCCTTTGATGTTATCCCTTTGAATGGTTTGTGTAAGCCAAAACTTACTGGAGGAGAAAAAGAAACCATACAAAGGAAGGTTTTGAGTATTTGGTATCTTACTTCTTCCTTTCAGATGGGGACTGCAAACATTTCACACCTTCCTTCTTAGTGGCAAAAACAAGACCTGCAAATAATATTAAAAAAAATTAAAGGCTGCAACTTTGGAACCCATTCCTTTCTATCATGCAAAACTTTTCCTTGGGCCTGATATTACTTTTTCTTGTCTGTAGCTTTGACTATGAGATACCCCTACATCTCGAAACAGTTCAATTAAGTGTGTCTTCGTCATGCTAAGTCTCCAAAAATTTCCTTCTCTTAGAAATTGGGGATAGACTATAGGGGAAGAGGGTGTGGAATAATGAATAATAGGAAACTCTGGGCTCATGTCCTCAGCTGACATTCATTGACTATTTGACCCTAGGCAACTTGGTGTCCTGAACTACTCTTTAAAACTATGAGTTGAGGAGATGGTGGCAAACAGCATTGGTAGCGGGAAATTTCCTCACCAGGGAGTTACTTCTACCTGTGAAACCATGGTTCCAGTTTCTATTTTTCATTTTCAGATATTTTCACCTCCTTAAATGCAAGTGTATACATTTTACATATACTAAACTAATGTCTTTGTACATGGATTGTTCTGAAGCCATATCCCTTATTTTGTCTCCTATCATAAGCTATTTCTTGTTTTTACAGATTCTCAGGGTTGGAAGGAAATGTAGAGGCAGTTAGTCAAACTTGTACCAGACCAAGAATAACCCCTCCAAGCCACTCGATAAGTGACTGTCCAGCCTTTGAATGAAAGAGAAGGGGAACATGTTACCTTCTAAACAGGTCATACTACTTTGGGGGTAGCTCTAAATGGCAGAAATTCTTCTCCCACCCTTATGTCAAGTCTAAAACTGCCTCTTTGAAACTTCCACTCATTTCTCACAATTCTGCCCTTTGGGCCCAGGCAGGACAAGTTTAGTCATTTAGCTATGTGAAAGCCCTTCAAATACCTGATAATAGCTCTCTTGCTACCTACTATGTCTCACCTGAGACTCCTCTTCCTTAGGCTAAACATTTTCAGTTCCTTTGACTAATTCTCTTAAGGCATGAACTTGAGGCCCTTCACCATCTTAGTCTTTGCTGTGGACACCTTTCAGCTTATAAACATCTGTCCTAAAATATTGTGTACAGAACCCTGTACAATATGTTGCGATGTGGTCTGATGAGGTCAAAGAAAATCACTTCCTTTATCCAGGATACTATGTGGTTCTTAATACTACACAGGATCACATCAAGGGCTCATGATTTTTTCCCCCATTTTCACTTGTGAAGTTGATACTTTGAACCCCAGCTGAGGTTATACTTATCCCTATGAAATTTAGTCTTTTTTCATTTGGCCCAATGTTCTCTTTGGGTTTTGAATGTCATTCACCACATTAGCTGATCTTTTCAGCTTTGTGTCTTCCACAAATCTGATAAGAATAGTAATTTTTGCATTTATGCAGGTAATTGTTAAAATATGTTAAATGACCCAGGGTTTAGATCTTTCAAATACTCCATTGGAAGCCTCTTTTCCTTTTGAATCATACCGTTATTGAGTACTTTTTCTGCCTAAGACCATCTCGACTAGTTCTAAATCCATCTAATTGTACTATCTTCTCTGGTATATATCGTATCCTACCATCTTTCCTCTAAGCCTAGCAAGAGAGATATCATCAAATGCTTAGATAAAATATGGGTGAGTGATGTCTACAATAATTTCCTGATCTTCCAGGTATTCACTGAGAATGAAGACATCTATCACATGATAAAGTAGAAAATAACACAGAACTGAAAGTCAGAAAACCTGGAGTTCTAGACCTAACTGTGTTACCAATTGGCTATGTTCCTATACAAAGCTCTGTATCACTTCTCATTACCTTTTTTTATCTGTAAAATGGAGAAACTGGACAAGATTATCAGTGAGGTCTCCCCCAGCTCTAACATTCTATAACTTGATATGGTAGAAAAGTTCATTTGACCTTCTCTATAATTCCTCCCTGAAGAATTTGGGTAATTCTGGATAGTTTATGAATCAGTGTTATAGAGTTGGTATTCAGCATTAAATCATCTACAGGTAGGAAAATGACAAATTCTAGCAGGCTCCTTTTGATGATTGTGTCACAAGTAGAGGAAGAGGATAAAAAGCTGGTCTAGTAGCCAGGATAAACTTGGGTTCATGCCCTGCCTCTGACACATACTGGCTGAGTAACCCCAGACAGGTCACCAAACCTCTCCCTGACCTAGGTAACTTTCTAAGACTTTGTGAGTGCTGACCTGTACTAGGAGAGGGAATTTCCTCTTCAGGAATTTCTGAGTATTGTTGAATCCCAGTTCTACCTCTTATCTCTATCATGATGGTCGTCAATACAGCTTTCCATCTATGTTTTATTGTATTGAAATACTTTTCTATCCAATGATTGTCCATGCAGTTGAAGAGGTTGCTCCTGGTTCAGCACAAGTTTAATGTGTGGTGGCCTAGCTAAGATTTTTTTTTCATTTTGGGTAGACTGTTCAACCCAGTTGCCCGTAGCAAGCAATTTCCCTGACTCATCTTTTTCACTGGGTGACCTCACTGAATGGCAAGCCCAATCTGCCACTGGCAGGGCCTGGTGTGATGTCAGCAGAGATAAGGAAAATCTCCTGATAGAACATACATGACTTGCTCAATTATTTACCTTGAATTTACCTCAATTATTTGCCAGAAACTTCCAGGTGCAGTCTAGGACTGCAGGTGGAGTTTTGTCTACTACCATGTCTTCAAAATGCTTTAGAATTCATTGGGTTGGTTAAGATTAGTGAGAAATTCCTGGAGGGAACACTTGAAAAAAATCATCCAAGTTCCTCTTGGCCATATTCCAGGCATGTAACCAGGATCCCAACTCGATCAGGTTAGATTCTCTCATATTTTACAGGCCTTTGGCAAAGGAAGTTTCATAACTTGCTTGAGCAGACACATGACTCACCAATGTAACTGCAGGCTCAACATACTCTCATTTGACTAATTGGAACAGGGGATGGATACCTTACTAACATCTTGGGAACACAATGTTTTTGTTTTCAAGGTAAAGAAAATAGAAGTCAAAGAAAAATGGGATAATAGGCCAGGGGAGACATTATAATAAAAGAGAGAATTGCAGTAAACTCCTACTGTACTTCCAGTTTGATGTTTATGGGATTTTTGAGCACAATCTACTTTCTTTGCTCCTCTCTGAACCCCACCCCTCTATTTAGTCAGATTAACAAACCCTCTGAAGACTTATTCTGGCCTATCATTGGCTTCTCCTCCCTATCTGGTGACAGCAATCACATTCAAACATCAAATGGGAAGAAAATAAATGTGCATTCTTTCTCAAATGGCACACACATATGTTCTCAGCCTGACAAGTCAGATTCAGATGAACACACACACACACACACACACACACACACACACACACAGGCAAATGAATTGGCTTCAATGGAAATTCTGAAAAATCAGTCCCAAGCAGCTGCTTTATTTTGACCAAAGCTACATGTAATACAAGCTGGGATAAATATCTTCTTCTTTTACTTTTTTTTTTTTAATTTAAGAACTGGCCAAATGTTTCCTTCCTCCTAAGTTTGTCCCCTTGTTGGATTGCAAAGAAGTACTAGAAGCACCTTCCAAGGCATTTCTGGTTGGATGTATCATTAAAGGTTCTTGCTTGCCAGACCTTGAGTAATGGGAGGGAAAAGTCCCTAGGTAAATGGCTCAGAATAAATTACTTCAGTCTGGGGAAGACGAAGACCTTCTTTCTTTATTTGAGCACCCTCTGGGGCTTTTTGGACTCCTTTTAATTTTTTTTTTTAGCCAGGCGCCTTCATTTAATATTATTTTTAATTTTATGCTTGATTTTGTGGATTTTATAATAGTGAGCTCTGTTCCCCAGCTCAACCAGACTAATAAGACATGCTCTCTCTCAGAACGAAGGTACTAATTTATTTGAGGTAAATTACATCTTGTGTGGAAGAGGATAACAGAGAAACTTTGTTTTTCAAAAGCACAGATTTCTGAAGAGTATGACTCCTTTCTTGGGGGCATGGCCTCATGATTTCATGCAGTATTCCTCTGACATGCTTGAGAAGCAAATAGCTTGGCTATTCCCATTTCACAGATAGAGGAAACTGAGCCAGAAAGGTCAGTGCATTATTTGTATATGGGGATATGAGAATTTAGGGTTTGTCCTTCAGAGCTCGATTCATTGAAACTTATTATGAAAGACCTTACAATATTTCCTTTGAATTTTTTGGATGCATTTAAGTTTAATTCAATAATATTAATTAAGCTCTTACTACATACAAAACACTGTGCTAGGCATTGTAGATACATGAAAAACAAAAATATCATCAAGGAGTTTACCTGGGGGAACAACACTTAAACAGGTGAATAAATATAATTAGGGAGTCTGTGCTGCTAACTACAGGGGATCGAGGAAGGCTTCCTGTGGGAGGCTGATACCTTAGTTGAGACTTGAAGGAAAGGAAGGATTCTAAGTAATAGAGATGGGGGGTGGGTATTCTAGGCATGTGGCTAGTCTGTACAAAGGTATGGGGGCAAGAGATGGAATTTCTAATTTGAAGAACAGCAAGAAGACCAGTTGGCTTAGAATGGAGAGTGAATGAAGGCAAGTATGATGAATAAAGTCTAGAAGGGTAGACTGGAATCAGTTTTAATTGCCTCACTGAAAACCTGGTGCTTTGTCTTAGAGGCAATAAAATACCACTGGAGCCTTTTTTAGTGAGGGAATGATGGGATCTGACCTGTGCTTTAGGAACATCTTTTTGGGCAAATATATGGGGAATCAGTTAGAGGAGAGAAATTGGAAGTCAAGAGACCAATAAAGAAGCTATTACAACAGTCTATGCAAGACTTAATGGTTGGGGTGGCCAGGTGGCTCAGCGAGTAAGAGCACTGGCTCCAGTGTCAGGATGACCTGGAGATCGAATCCCAGGCTCAGACACTTAGCACCCACCCAGAAACACCTTGAGCAAGTTACTTAACCCCAATTGCTTAGGGGCGGCTAGGTAGCACAGCGAGTAAAAGCACCAGCTCCAGTGTCAGGATGACCTGGGGATCAAATCTGGGCTCAGATACTTAGCACCACACCCAGAAATAACTGACTGTGTAAACTTGAGCAAGTTACTTAACCCCGATTGCTTTAAAAAAACCCAAAAAAACAAAAACAAAAGACTTAATGGCGTCCTGACATACGGTGGTGATCATGTGAATGAGGAAAAAAGGGGAGAGCCAAGAGATGTTTTGGACTTAACACTGACAAGATTTGACTGCTAATTCTATTTGGTGGGGCAAGAGAGCAAAGGATAAAGGAAGACCCTAAAGTTGAAAACCTGGGTGACTAGACAGACAATAGTACTTTCAACAGTAATAAGGAAGTCTTGAGAAGGGGGATAGTATAGGGAGAAGAGAATGGGTTCTGTTTTAGACAGTTTGAAATAGTTCATGAATCATCAATGTAGTTATGTCCAACTGTTAGCTCATGATATGGGATTGGAGATAAGGAGAGATTAGGGCTGGATGTGTAGGTATGGGAGTTATTTTCACGCATGTGACTGTTGAGTTAATGAGATATTTAAGAAAAAGAAGAGGAAAGGGCTTGGGATAGGGCATAGGAAGAGGAAAGAGTCCAGAATAGCACCTCTCACTTGTGTTGAAGGCAATATGGGATGTGCATGATGATTGAGGATCCAAAAAAAAAAAAAAAGGATGGAGGATGAGTGGTCAGGGAGGAAGGAACAGAATCATGGGAGAGTAGTATGGAAGTCAAGGAAGGAGAGGTTATCCAGGAGAAGGTGAGTGCACATGGGATTGGAAAGTATCCTGTAGTAGTTTTTGATTGGGTCTTCTACTCTTAACGGTTCTGTGATGATAGAATGCTATATCAAGGGATTTTCTCTCAGGGCTCAGGGAAGAATAAAGCAATACTTTACATTTGCAAGAGAATTAAATTTTTGCAAAATGTTTCACTTCAGAGATCTCATTTGGTCCTCACAATAATCCTTTGAGTTAGCTGCTTGTATTCTATCTGTTTTATGAATGAGGAAACTGAGGCCTACAGAGGTCAAGATCAAATGAATAAAAATAAGCAAAGCATTTTGCAAACCTCAGAAGGCTATATAAATGTTAACTTATCATCATCATCAATGTAACTTGTTCATGGTCACATAGATTGTCAGCGTCTTCCTTACTCTAAGTTCAGGGCTTCATCTACTGTGTGACCTAGATGTTTCTAAGAAGTGATAGATATCTAGCATTTTTCTAGGTCTGTAAAAACCTGGTAACTGAGTCTCCAAGGTCCTGACTGAACTCATATTCATTGCCAGTTTCTTTGTTCAAGTAGACCAGGGATGAGACATTCAGGAAATAAGCCCTACATGTAACACACATTAAGCTCCTGGCCTGGCCTGGTCTACTGATGACAAAAGGTCTGGTAGCTAAAGCTTTAATCTTGGGAAAAGTCTGGCCAGACAAAGATTCTCCAGTGGCTTCCAGATCCATAATGGTTGCTCTTACTTTTTTGTTTCTTGTGTTCATTCATTTGATTTTATGATATGCAGTTTGTTGATGTGTATTTTTTTTTCTTTTCAGAAAAATCCATCTGTTGTTACAAGGCCTACCTCAAATGTGCTATTCTCTATGAAGACTTTCCTGTCCCCTTTAGCCTCTCTCCCCCACCACATCAGGTAGAGGTAATTTGTCTATCCTCTGATTTCCTTAGCATTTCATACCTTGCACTTTCCCTTTCTCATTGTATCTTGAATTATAGTTATATGTGTATATTATCTCTCCTAGTAAATATAAGTTCCAGGAGGACACGAATTATGCCTTCTTTATTCATCTTTGTATTCCCCACAATGCCTAACATAGAAATGTGCACATAATAAGCAATTGATAAATGTTTGTTTAATTTTGAATTTGTTAGAATTTAATTCAAGAATTCAATAGTTTAAAAATGCCATTAATTATAAGGCACTGAATTAGTGTTGCTGATAGTTGGCAACTCCTGGAGGATAGATCTTTGTTTCAAGGGGATGGATGGAGGTTATTTCTAACATTTCTGTTTCCTGGGTCCATGGGAAACCTCCCCTCTTCTAAAATAGAACAATAACCTTGGATTTGACAGCCTGCTTCAGCAACCTCACTGCCTTTTTGTTACCCAAATGTCCACTCTTGCATCATGTGTTTACTTAAGGACATGGTGATAGCCAATAGCCAGGTTCTCGAAATGACCCATTAATGGAGTAAGAGCACAAAATGTCAAAAACAGCTTCTTCAGTCCATCATTCACAGATTTGTTTGCCTATGGAAGAGATGTAGCTGTATCGTGGGGGGGGGGATGGCAGAGTCGGGAGATGTAGACAAGCTTCTGGGGAAGAGGGTCATCTTGGATTACACAGGAAGAAGGACTGGGAAAAATGGAGGAAACTGAAGAAACATCAATGACCTCATTTGGTAACACTATAATAATAATAATAATAATAATAATAATAATAATAATAACTCGGGCCATAGTCACAGTTCATTTCAGCACCCGAGAAATAGACATTTTGTCTTTATCTCAGCATCAGATATTTTTCCTAATTGCTGTAGAAATATGAAAACTTAATTATTAACAATCGTGAGGATTGGCTTACTTCTCGTCCCTAGTTGCCAGAAGTGACTCCACGTTTGACCATTGATTGGCCCGCCTATGTACCAGGAATTTCCTATGTACCCAATAACTGTTTTAATCTGCTTCACTTAGGTGAAGAAAGCAGGGCCCTCCTGAACATAATCTGTTTAGTATATTTAATATAATGCATATATGCAAGGTCAGCAAATCTTCCTAATCGTGATACCCTTGATATAAAGAGAGGGATTGTAGTCCAGGTCACCAACATTTACCTGCCTGTAAGGTTTCTGTTTCACTTAGTCCTATGAATCTGTTCAGTACTAACTATCAGATATAAGGACATAGACTCAGAACTCTATACTGTCCATACCATCCCAGTGAACATGGGACTGAAGGGCTGGAGAGCCTAGAACACAGTTTACATGCCCATGAATAATAAACTGCCTGACTTGAGCCCATGAGTCTCTTCTCAGTATCTCACTTGAGAGCTCCTCATGATAATTTGGCTTGTTCACATGTAATTTCCCACCATTAACTATCTATGAGGTAATAGGGCACCATGGATAAAGAGAGAGCCTCAGATTCAGGAAAGACCTGACTTCAAGTATTGATTCTGATATATATTGGCTGAGTGATTCTGGATTTAGTACCCTAGGCTACTATAGTAGATTCTAATATGCAGTGGTAAAGAGAGTTTCCTGTGCTAATGAAATCATAGGTCAAATCCAAAAGAAAAACCTTTCTGTAATTTAAAAAAAATCCAGTGATGATTTTGTACGAGTTCTGGGTTTGTGGCACTGGGTATAGTGGGGAGACATCTGGCTTCTCAGTCACCAGTCCTGGCAATAAGCCTTCATTATATTATAATCTTAGATAATTTACCAATTCTTCATCTGTGAAATGGGCTAATAACTGTTATATCATCTACCTTGGAGATTGATACAATGATGAATAAGATATACTTTCTACCCTCAAGGAGTTTACTATCTACAGTTATCCCTTCTACATTTTGGGGGTAGAGGTGCAGTGTCCCCATAATCTGGAAAATCTGCTTAAATTTTTTTGACCCTTCATACCAGAAAAGAAGTATGAATATTTTCTTTTTCTTTTTATGGGGGTGTTTACAGTATTAAAAATACAATATATTGATATTATGATATTATATATATATTTTATGCATTTCTGAGTTTCTAAACTTTTTCTCTGTTGTCTGATGACCTTCATGTGTTGTCTGTGGCTTCTGCAAAACTCCCCCCAAATTCCCATTTAATTTCTTTTGCTGATCTGCAATACATTGAAATTTCAATGGGGGGACGTCACGATGTGAAAGGGATGACCATCGGGGAAGAAAAAGGTGAACATGTGAACTGTGATTAAAAATTGTCTGAGGAAAGTGATTTGTAACCTTAAAACATAGAAACAGGTTGCCATGGCTTAAAAAACCTCAGCAATACACAATGATCAACCTTTTGGTGATGATCCAGTCCTTATAGAGGCTTTTCTTTTACAAAAGCCATAGTCTATTGAAGCCTTTCTAGCTTAGCAGAAACTTACAAGGCTTACATTATTCCTGGTCTAGCCTTTGAGAACCATCAGTCACATCTATGACATGAGGAGGCCTTGGCAAAAGACTTTTGCCATAGAAATTTTAGTTTTTATTACTAAGAGGCTTTTTTTGTTTGATGATTCTCTCCTTGTAATAATTGCCAAAAAAGAACACTTTAAATATGTAATCTCATTAATCCTCACAAGCCTATGAAGGGGGTGCTATTATTGTCACCCCCATTTTACAGATGAGGAAGCTGAAGCTGACCACTCCAAATTCACTGTACATGACTCCAGTCTACTGCTAGCCATTGCTGATTGCATTGTGACACTTATGTGTTTTGATGAAATCGGTTCATTTCTTTGTTTTTCAGTACACCCTCAGTAGAGGATTCTCTTTGTAGCCTATAGCCTAACTTACTTCACTTAGATTTTAATTAGGACATAAACAGTTCTATTAAATAAAAGCAAAGCTGATAAGTCAGGAATTGTCTTGAGGTTCACGGAAAGTTTAGGTAATGCTAAGAAACTAGAAAAAAAAAACCCAAGCCTAAAACAAAACAAAAACACAAGCTTTCACACAGATATAAACTTCCTTACTCCAGCTGGGATCCTGAAGGGACTATCTCACGAGGCATCCTGTTCTCATGAGAACAACATCAATAAAGTTGTTTTTATTTCCCTTTCTTTTCTTTCTTTCAGGATAAGTAGATTCTGATAAAACCCAGACGTTGAAGGGACTTGTCTGAACTCAGGCTTTGGAGGGTTGCCCATTAGCATTGTCTTGAAGACCTTGACTAGTGGCTCAGAGAGTGATTCAATATGCCTACCTTCAGGACACCACATGTTCTGTCCAGTTTAGTGTTTTCCAACTTTGTCTTCAGTGTCGGACACAGATGCACATTTAGTGGGACACACTGGTACTTATGGCCTCTCTTGTTCCAATGATCCACTTATCTATCCAAGTAGCCAACCACATGCTGACCATTAAGGAACAATCCTTATAGGTCTGGAGATACCTCTGCCCTGGAATGGGCTCTCAGGATTAGTGAATCCTTAGGCATACTCACATTTTCATGTGGGACCCCATCTATAGCTATTTTATTCCTGGCTGGACTCATTCTCTAGAACTCTCTAGTTCCTCACCATAAGGAAATAGCACTCCCACTTACCCTACCCCTCCAAATAGGTACCTTCTCCTTCCTACTTCTCTATTGCACCTTTATATGTTGTCTTTCCCCATTAGAATGCAAGGGTAGAGAATGTTTATTTGTATTTTTTAACCCTAGCATGGTTAGCACAGTTAAGTGACTTGCCTAGGGTCACACAGCTAGTAAGTGTCTGAGGCTAAATTTGAACTCAGGAAGATGAGTCTTCTTGACTCGAGGCCCAGAGGCTCTATCCACTGCACCACCTAGCTGCCCAGCACACAGTTGGTGCTTAATAAATACTCTCAGTGTCTCTGTCTCTTTCTGTCTTTCTCTGCCTATCTATCTGTCTTTCTCTGATGCTTCCTTTCATTCCAAGGATTTGTGGTCTTCCTTGGAAACCCTTTCTTGGAATAGAAAAGAGAGGTGCAAATTGCTTGATCCAATTCTTTTCACTGACACCTATCTATCTAGAATGATGGTTCTCTCTGGATCCTCTTTTTGCCCTAATGTAACTAAAACAAGATGGACCCTTTTTGTTGTTCTTCATTGTCGTCACTGCTCATTCTAATCATTAACACCCCTGTCCATTTTTTTTACAAGAATATGCTATTCTTTTGCTTTTAGCACCAACTACAAAGCCTTACTTCCACTTTCTATATATGATTTTTTAAAAATCTGAATTTATCAGTGTGTTCCCTTTGCATCCATATTGATCTCTTCAGGTGGTTCCCACTTTTCTTCCTTAAAGAAATTATTTCCCTTTTTGGTCTTCAGAATTTCATTCTTAAAAATTTTCTGTCCCTCTTGGGATGAATTTGCCTGCATAATACCAGGTCATTGGACCCAATCCTATTCTTTCTTAGAGTCATTTGAAATATGATATCCCATCTTTAAGGTGTTTGTAAGCCTATGCATGACTCGACCCTCTTCTATCATGGAGTGGCCGACTGACCCCAACATTCTTGTCATTTTTACTTTAGTAACCAATTATTCCTAGGTTAGAATAGGATCCAGAATAGCACATCTTTTTGTTGCTTTTTCTACCTTTTAAGGATGAAGAGATTATTCAAGCCAGTCATAATTTTTTCAGTTGTTCTGCTTTGGCACAAAAAGGGTTGCAGTGGATGGTTGGATAGTTGAAGTCCCCTATCCTGGTCATAGCATGCTTACGTACGAGGCTTTTGATGTTCTCTGAACTCCTCATCTATTGCAGGCACCTGTCCTTGGAAGACAGTGAGCTTCCCATTTGTTTATATTAGATCTACAAACAGTTGCCTGGGCAGCCCATTGGCATGAGTCACCAATCAACCTTGTAGGACAGAGACAAATCCGGTCTCTGAACACACATACAAGTACGATATGATATAAACAGACACAAAATAGAGCATGAGTTGTACAGATTACAGCAAAGGTCTCTTCTTTCTCCATACTTGGTTGCAATAAGTTCCATAGTCCTTTGTCTTCTTTTTGGGAAGTTCTTCTTCCACATAGAATTGAATGACTTAGCACGGGTGGCGCTTGTGTATCTTCATCATCCTTACTTGTAACATAAGAAGCTGTTTCCTCCAAAGATGGCCTAGTTGCTTCCCTTTCTGTTAGAAGAGGAGCCTTATATCTCTTCTATCAATCTGTCCACAGTGTAGAAACCATTCCTGACTCACTTTCCCAAGTTGGGTCTCCAGGGGTATGTGAATACCTGCTTCTTTCAGTGTTCTAGGAATAACCTCGAGGAACTGGAGATATGTTAGCACCCTTGCTCCCAGGCTGCCATCTCATATGCTCCCCATTGATTATCAGATAGAGGAAATTGGTTTTTTGAAAGAGAAGGCTTCCTTGCTGCAGAACTTTGGAATTGACTGAGTGATATGGCAGCCACCCAGCATGGCATATCCACAGCGAAGAAGGTGCTGTGTTCTACGAGGAAAGCAGAATTGAAGTAGCTCAAAAGAAATGTGAGATGTGTAGATTTAGAGCATCCACACCCAAATGTTCACAGGGGCTATTTGTGTCTTATCTGTGGTAGAGCATTCTGGGCTTATATTGGTCTGATCAGCCACAGTCAGACACATTAAAAACTTGCCTCTAACATAGTGATGCCATTTCGGTCTTCTTTGAGAACAAAGCTTACTAAGAAGACATGGCAATGATAGATCCATCCTCCCAAACCAAGGGTAAACTCTCCCCTTACACACTGAAGGTCTCTAAGGAGATTTCATCACATCAAGCCTGTGGCACTCATGGGGCCAAAAGGTAAACTTGTAGTTCCTGATTATTGGAAGTTCTTTTCCTCCTTCAAGACCTCATGAAGTTCCCCTTAGGCACAGCTCTCCTTTGGGCTCAGAAAATCGCCCTTGTAGAGTTCAGAAATGGCCGTTCCTTAATGTTCCCTTCAGTGTATCTGTCATACAGTACAGGTGCTGGTGCTGGCTGGAGAGCATGGCTACTTTCTCTTGGATGCAAAAAGCAAGTCTAGGTCTTCTGAATTTTCAAAGTTCATAAGGTCATCACTCAATCAATGACAGGGCCGGGGGGGCAGTATCATACTCTCTTTGGGGTCACTCCTCTGCCCAAAACTTGAATCCTTTTTTCTACAGTTTAAAAGGTCTGTTTATCCTTTCCTGTCCATTGGTCCTTATTTCCCCATTCATTCCCTATAATATTCTACCCTCCAGAGCCCAGACACAGAAGAGGGTTCTCTTTTGCTTCTTTATACCCTTTTTCTCCTTGAAGCACTTGTCCATGATTTTACTGAGTACTTCATTCTCACTGAGAACCTGGAAATTACAAATACACATTCCCAGCTCTTTTGCTTTCTCCTCTAGGATAGCAATCAGTTTGGGCATTATTTATATGGAAACTTTATGCAGCATAGACCGAAAAAAAAAAAACTTCACAAGGTCCCCATGGGTCACAACAAAGTTCTATCTGCCTTCCATACTGGACTGAAGCAAATTCCACTTTTTGTCTTTTCTCCTCTTTTTGTAGCTCTCATTCAACCTTGCCACTCATTTCCAGATACTTTCTACTCCCTTTCTTGGATGTTCACATTTCTCTGATCTCATTTTCAAGTCCAAGACTAATTTAGTGAGCATATAAAAGACGACAAAACATAAACACTCAAGTTATAGGGCACATAAACAGACAAGATGAAATCTAATTATGTACTAAAATCTACACCTAGCATTTCATCTGGCTGCTTAAGAGTCTTTCCTTGATCTCACTGGGTGCTAGGCTGGTCCCATTCACATCTCTGAAGTTCACAATGGACAACCTTATTATTTTTCACTGAAAACTGAGTCACACACAAAGAATTCTTATTACCTTGGCTAGGAAAGCGTGTCTTGGTAGACCATATCACAATGGGAGCCAGGTGGATGAGAGTGCGTGTTATAAGGTCAAGAAAATTAGACTTCAGGTCAGGAGAACTATTATAGAGTCTTAGAATTGGAAGGGACCTCAGAGGCCATCTAGTCCAAAATATTCCTGTACCAGGAACCCTTCTAAATAATGGTCATCTAACCTTTGCTTTAATGCTTCCTCTGAGGGGGAGCTTATCACCTCCTGAGGCAGCCTAGGCTAATTCTAAATAACTCTATTACAAAATCATTTTCATTGAGTCTGAATTTGTTCTTCTATCCATTGCTACTCGTTCTTCTTTCTGGTGTGAAGATGAGCAAGGATAATCCCTCTTTCATCAGACAGCCCTTGAAATATCTGAAAACATGTTCCTAACAAATCTTTCTTTTTTTCCCAGGCTAAACATCCCTACTTCTGTCTCTCAGTGAATCTGATCTGAACATTTTTAGGTTTGAGATGCTAATAGGCAGTTGGAGATTTGAGACTGGAGGTCACGAGAGAGGTTAGGAATAGATAAATAGGTTTGAGTATCATTCACGTAGAGACAATAATTGAATCCGTGGGAGCGGAGGAGGTCACCGAGAGAAAAGGTATAGAGGGAAAAGAGAAGAGGTCCCAGGATACTCACTGTTAGTGGGAATGGTCTTGATGAAGATCTAGTAAAGGAAAAAGAGAAGAAGCAGACAGGAAGGAGGAAATCTAGGAGAGAACAGTGCAGAGAGAACAGAGCATCAAGAAGAAGGTGATTGACAGTTTCAGTCAAAGGCTGCAGAGAAGTAAAAAAAGATGAAGACTGAGAAAAGACCATTAGGTTTGGCAATGAGGAGATCATTGGTAGCTGGAAAGGACAGTTTTGAATGAACAATGAGGGTGATGGAGTAAATAATCCAAAGGTTACCTTCTAGTTCTAATATTCTTTTTGAAGATTTGATCACTTAATTTGTAGGTAGTTTGCTAATTGAGCAAATTCTTTTGCTCTTTGTGGGTTCTGACTCTCTTTATTTACAAGGAAACATACTCTCCTGTAGGTCTGTTTGAAGATTAATTCAAATCAAAGCAGTGCATACTTTGAGAAGACAGATCTGTTTCTAGCCTGCTGAATGTAAACGTACTTGATTGTGAGTAGATGGTGTTGGCGGCAAGGAAAGAATTATTGGGCTCTCTCATTTCCTGCAGTTGACATCTCTTTATAACTAGTACATCCCCTTATTTGGTCCTGATGAGATCCAAGCAATGAGAAAATGTGAAATGCCTTGATAACAGTTGCAGACATAGTAGGAGATGGCCTACTGCAGCAGAGGCCCAGATGAACCCTAATGAACAGGAGAAAAGGTTATTCCATTTTATAAACACATTTTCTGTATAAATGTCACATGAAAGTCAGTTGGATTAAAGAATTATACTGTTGGGGTGCCTGGAAAAGATCACTGAAATGTTATGTTATTCCTTGGCAATGGACCCTGGAGCATGTTGTTTGTTTAATCTGGGCCTCTTTCTTTCTTAGAACTCTATGCTGTCAAAATATTCTCCAACCTTGGTTCACAAAAGTAAAACTCTACTAGGCAGAAGAAAATTTCAGGCCATAAGAATGATTCACTATTTCCCTGTAACTTACTTGATTACACACCAACCACTGGATGTACAGAACAATTCATAAGTATATTTAGTCCATTCACACTGTAAACCAAAGTGGATGAAAATTGATTATTCTCCATATTAGGGCATACATCTGGATAGGGGGCAGTCCTTTGAATTAGTTCATCATTATGTGTATATTAGGAAAGCACTTATGGAGGACAGTGGGGTAGATCTAGAATTGACTCGAAGAAGATCAAGCTGGAGCACATTGGGGGAATTCAAGGTATCCTCAAAGATCACAAATTTTAAGAGTCCATCCTTTTTTAAACAACATCATTCTACCAAAGATGCTACTCTGCAGTGAATGAGAGATCATTAGGATCTTGGAAGACTCACAATGAAAAATGAGCTAGAGACAATGGAAAGAGGGAGACTGTAACATTTTACCAATGACATTTCATGTTGAATACATAAAAGATATTATGATGGATATGTCTGAGTAGGAAAATGAGGTGGGCCAGTCATGTCACAAGAATAAGAGGTAACCAAAGGGCAGCCCAAGCAGTACTTTGGTAGTACTGGTCAGAGCCTGCTGCTAGATATTATTATTAGTCACACAAAGTTTAGTTGGAGAACTGTCATTCAGGGTATTCTTAGTCACCACAAAGAGATATCAACCAGATAAACTGAAGGTAAATAGTGGCATTGGGAATAAAAGTTGTGTCAGTGTCACAGCCATTAAACAATAGGTCATGAAGTAAGAATTCATATTCTAGGTCAACAAATAAGTTCAGGGGGTGGAGTCAAGATGGCCAGGACCTCTGCTGGGTTCCAGCTTCCACCTTCCCCAATCCATGTAAAAAGGGGACTCTAAACAAACTTTGGAGCTGTAGAACCCACAAAATGACACAGAGAAGCTAACTTCCTACTGGGGACAGCCCAGCAGGCTGGCAGGAATAAGCCAAGTGGAGCCCAGCCCCACACCGAGGCGTTAGCCCCAGGGAGGGCCTGACCAGCCTCTGGCCAGAGGGACTCCAGATCAGCAGCAGCTGTGGCCATTTCCAGATTTATCAACACATAGATGCGAAAGACAAAGTGAGAGGTCAGTGCAGTCTGGACTTTGGGACCCAGTAAGTGGGAGTGTGTGGCTTTTGACCCCAGGGCAAGAAGCCGCTGAGACTCCAGCACAGCCAGCCAGCACCAGCTGGCAGCTTCAGCTCCTGGCCTGCAGAGTGTAGGGGGACCAAGCACCAGTCTGAGGGGTAATTGCTCTTGCTTTAACCTGCTTGGATCTGGATTTTAGTTTAGGGTGGAGGTCCTGGGGTGTGTGTCCAGCTTGCCAGAGCATGTGGAGACCTCAGAGAGGGCACCCATCTAATACCTCCGGCAGCTGAGAAAACCCCACCATTTGGGATGAAAGCTCCCCTGTCTGGTGGCAGGGTCCTACTGTGGCAAAAAGCCCAGGGGTCAAGTGACCGAGGGGCGACATGACCAGGCAAAGGAAACAAAGCAGACAGAAGATTCCAACATTACACTCCTATTTTGGGGACAAAAAGGAGCAAAGCATGGAACAGGAGGAAGACAATGAAGTCAGAACTCTTGCACCAAAAGCTTCAAAGGAAAATACAAGCTGGTTACAGGCCATAGAGGACCTTAAGAAGCAGATAAGAGAAGTGAAAGAAAAATTGGGAAAAGAAATGAGAACAATGCAAGAAAATTATGAAATGAGAGTCAACAGCCTGACTGAGGAAAATAACACCTTAAAAAATAGACTAACTCAAATGGCAAAAGAAGCTTAAAAAGGCAATGAGGAGAAGAATGCCTTAAAAAGCTGAATTTGCCAGATGGAAAAAGAATCTCAAAAGCTCAATGAGGAGAATAATTGCTTCAGAATTATATTGGAGCAAATGGAAGCTAATGACTTTATGAGAAATCAAGATGCTGTTTAACAGATCCAAAGAAATGAAAGAATAGAAGGCAATGTGAAATATCTCATGGGAAAAACCACTGACCTGGAAAATAGATCCAGGAGAGAGAATTTAAAAATTATTGGACTACTTGAAAGCCATAATCAAAGTAAGAACCTAGAAATCATCCTCCAGGAAATTCTGAAAGAAAACTGCCCTGATGTTTTAGAACCAGAGGGCAAAATTGAGGTTGAAAGAATCCACCAGTCATCTCCTGAAAAAGGTCCCAAAAAGAAAACTCCTAGGAATATTATAGCCAGGTTCCAGAATTCCCAGGTTAAGGAGAGAATATTACAAGCAGCCAGGAAGAAACAATTTGAATATTGTGGAAACACAATCAGGATAACCCAGGATCTGGCAGCTTCTACACTGAGGGATCGAAGGGCTTAGAATATGATATTCTGGAGGTCCAAGGAGCTGGGATTAAAACCAAGAGTCACCTACCCATAAAAACTGAGTATCATGTTTCAGGGGAAAATTTGGTCATTCAGTGGAATAAAGGACTTTCAAGCATTCTTGCCGAAAAAAACCAGAGTTGAATAGAAAATTTGACATTCAGATACAAGAAGCAAGAGAAGCATGTGAAGGTAAACAGGGAAAAGAAATCATAAGGAACTTATCAAAGTTGAACTATTAATATTCCTACATGGAAAAACAATAATTGTAACTTATGAAACTTTTCTCAGTAGTTGAAGGGAATAGAAATATGTATATGTCTATATATAAGGGTATATGGGCATATGAATACATATGTGAATGTGTATATATATGTTTACAGGTATACATAGATAGAGGGCACAGGACCAATTTAACAGGAAGGGAGATGATACTTAAAAGGTGAAATTAAGAGGTGAGAGAGGAATATAATGAGAGGAGATGGGGAGAGACAGAATGGGGTAAATTATCTCATATAGAAGAGGTAAGGGAAAATGGTTACAATGGAGGGGACGAATAGGAAGGCAAAAGGGAATGGGTCAACGTTATTCCCATTGAATTTGGCTTGAGGAGGGAATGAAATACACACTAAATACGGTATCTCACCCTCCAGGAGAGTAGGGGGGGAAGGGGATGAGAGGGGGGATGATGGAAGGTAGGGCAGGCTGGGGGGGAGGGAAGTTGGAAGCACCCACTTTTGAAAAGGGATGGGATCAAAGTAGAGAATAGAACAAGTGGGAGGTGGGATAGGAGGGAGGGAAATATAGTCAGTCTTTTACAATATATCTACTATGTTATTATTTTGCATTAGCCACACATGTACACCTATACTGGACTGCTTATCTTCCCAGTAAGGATGGGTGGCAAGGGAGGAAGGGAATGAATCTGGAATTCAAAGTTTTAAAATAAAATATTCAAATATATATATATATATATATATATATATATATACTATTATTAATACTATTTTACATGTAATTGGG
>NW_027186457.1:8625494-8653306 GCF_028583685.1 Petaurus breviceps papuanus | reverse complement strand
TGGGAGGAAGGGAATGAATCTGGAATTCAAAGTTTTAAAATAAAATATTCAAATATATATATATATATATATATATATATATATACTATTATTAATACTATTTTACATGTAATTGGGAAACAAGATATACAGGCACTGGGGCATAGAGATCCACTGGAAAAGTCAAAAGGAGTATGGGAGAAAATATGGGAGACAGCAGATTGTAGGAGGGGATATCCTGTGGGACTGCTATTTTGGGGCAGTGGGTAGGGGAAAAATGGGGAGAAAATTTGTAACTCAAAATCTGGCGGAAATGAATGATGTAATTCAGAAGTTAATAAAGCATTTGGAAAATTAAAAAAATAAATAAGTTCAGAAATTATTACATGATGGAGGTGGGGTTATTAAAGGTGATGTCTATGGCTAGGGAATCGAGAAACTTGGACATATAGGTAGCTTAGAGGAAGACACCGGAATTGTTAGGATTTTTTTTTTTCACTTGTGGGTTTTAGACTCCCTCTGGTTTTTAACATCCATTTATCCTTGCCTTTTGATGCTATTTCTGGAATTTTTCCCATGGCTAGGGTCTGAGACATCCTGCAATATAAGAGGGATACCTTAAGTACATTCGATAGTTCCTCTAATGGAGGTTTTATGATATGGATGAGAATTGGACAGGAGGAGAACATGAGAAAGGATTATTATCTGCATCTGAGGAGAAGGGATCTACATCAGTGAAATATGGTTCCATTAGAGTATAAAGGAATTAACTGTTACAGATTGAGGAAAAAGTCTGTTTACCCAAGACCATTCCTGCATTCCTATAGAAGAAATCCAAAAGTCACTCTCTCTTAGTAGTGCACAGTTCTAATCAGCAGTGAACCACTCAGAATACGGTTTGTAGTTGTGGAGTAATGGCAAGCGTATTGGTTTTAAAATCAGAAGGCTTGGGTTTCAGTCCTGTCTCTGCTACTTGCTATATGACCTTGGCCAAGCTACAACCTCTGAGGATCCCCCTTTCCTTCTCTGTAAAATACTTTTCATTCATTTAACAGTTCCCAAACCCTTTCATCTCAGGACATTTTTATACTTTTAAAAAAGTATTAAGGGGGCTTCTAGGTGGTGCAGTGACTAGAGCACCGGCCCTGGAGTCAGGAGGACCTGAGTTCAAATCCAGCCTCAGGCACAGCACAAAAACTAGCTGTGTGACCTTGGGCAAGTCACTTAACCTCAAATGCCCTCCAAAAAAGGCAAAAACAAACAACCAAAAAAACCAAAAAAGTATTAAGGACCCTCAGAAACTTTTGCTTATGTGGATTTTATCTATCAGTGTTTACCATATAGGAAATCAAACCTGCTAGCTTTCAAAAACACTGATTTATTAAATAATTTAGAATAACAACAACAAACTCATTATGTATTAACATAATTAATATATTTTAAGGAAAAGTGATTACATTTTCCAAAATAAAAAATGGGAGGAGGAATTGCATTATTTTGCATATTTTTGCAAATTTCTTTAATGTCTGGCTTAATAGAAGACAGCTAGATTCTCATATCTGCTTTGGTATTCCATCTGTTGCAATATGTTATTTTGGTTGAAATAAGTGAAGAAAATCCAACCTCACACAGATATGTAGTTGAAAAAGGGAGGGATATATTTTAATTGTCAGATGGTGTCTTATTATTATGAAGATAGTTTTGAGCCCATGGACAGATCTTCTAAAAATATTCCAGGGACCCTCAAGAGTATGTGGACCATACTCTGAGAGATGCTGTAATGGCAGTTTCATTATATAGAATATTGGACTCAGAAAGATTTGGATTTAGATTTTTTCCCCTGACAATAGGCAGGCAGTCTCCAGGTAAATGCCAATGGGATCTGTGCTTACCTTGTGCTGTTAACACTTATCAATGACATGGCTTAGTCATAGATGGCAACTAATCAGATTTGTGGATGGTGCAAATCTGGGAAGGAATAGATAACACACTGCATGGCAATCAGGATGCCCCATTACCTTGACAGTCTAGAGCACTGGGTAAAATACAGTGGAGACAGATGTAAAATGCTATATACAGTTTCAAAAAAAATCATCTTCACAAGGCTTGGTAGAAAGCAATTTGACTGAAAAACATATAAGGCTTTAGTGGACTTTGTCATCGTTGGGTCATTTTGGTTGTGTCTGACTCTTTATGATGCCATTTGGAGTTTTCTTGGCAAAGATAATAGAATAGTTTGCCACTTCCTTCCCTAGCTCATTTTATAGATGAGAAAACTGAGGCAAACAGGGTTAAGTGACTTGTTCAGGGTCACACAACTAATAAATGTCTGAGACCAGATTTGAAGTCATGAAGATGAGTCTTCCTGATCCACTGCACCAATCTAGTCACCACGTTGAACTAAACAGAGAAGTCATGACACTTGGAAGCTACCACTGAATCTTCTTCCATGCCTCAGGGGGCAAAAAAGCTTGCTCCATCACTTAGGGAGGCAGTTTCCTTAAGTGTAATCTGGGCATTATAACATTTGACTCAGAAGACCGCAGAGAATTACAGTAAAAGTGAATGAGATAATACCTTTAAAGATTCAGACTGCGGAGGAAGGTGCTATGTAAAAGGAGTTCTGGAGTTATTTGTATATAATTGGGATATTATTATAGCTTTATTATTCCATTTCATTATTGCCATGATGACCTTGCTCTTGGCTAACTCTTAGGCACGGGCATGCATCAGTGAATGAGCCATAACCTTGGTAATGTACATAGTCCCTTAACCAAAGCATAAATTACATTCACAATAGCAGTGTACTCCCATCATGCTGCAGCTGGCCTGGCAATACTAGCCCCCAGTCCAAAATTGGTAGAAAATTTGGTTCCAGGAAATTCCTTATAGTTTCTTCTCTCTTTCTCTTCTAAAAGTAGCATGGTAGTCAGGTGGCACAGGGCTTAGAGTACTGGTCAAGTAATCAAAATGTCTGAACTTGAATCCTCATACTTACTAGCCATGACAATCATTTAACCTCTCTCTCTTTTTTCATCTGTAAAATGGGAACATTAATAGCACTTCACTCTCAGGGTTGCTCATCAAATGTGGTAATATATGTAAAAGGCTTTGTAATCTATAAAGTAGGATACAAACACTAGCAATTACTACTGTTCTTATTACAAATAACTGGAAGCCTAGCTAAAGAAACTTACTCGGAGGTGCCAAGTAAATCATCACTGAATATTGGCTGCCTGAGTTATATGCTGCAAACTCTACCAAAAACCAAAACAAAACCCAATGAAATAGTCCAAGAGAGATCGCTATAAATGTATAGAAATATTAAAATTGGTAATGAAGACATGAATTGATCACAACTCTATTGGTGTTTACTAAGTTGCATTCTCATCGAAAGGAAATGTGTCACTACTAGGTCTGTTTGCCAAGGTGATTAGGGAAAAAGGGAAAGAATCTGTATTTTCTAAAATATTCATAGCAGCTCTCTTTGTGGGGACAAAGAACTGGAAATTGTGGGGATACCCATCAATTGGGGAATGGCTGAACAAGTTGTGATATATGATCATGATGGAATATTATTGTTCTAGGAGAAATGATGATCTTAGAAAAACATAGACCTGCAACAAAATAATCAAGAGTGAAACAAGCAGAACCGAGTGACACAGTAACAGCAATATTTTTTTAAGAACAACTTTGAATGAGTAGGTCTTTTTGATTATTATAAATACCCAGATTAACTACAAAGGACATAGGAAGAAAGAAGCTATCTGAATCCAGAGAAAGAACTGATAAACAGAAGAATTTATAGAATGGTTTCATATATATATACACACACATATAAACACACATATGTAGACATATTTATACACATATACACACATATGCATGTATGTGTGTGTAATGATAGCCATCTCTGGAAGGAGGGGGGAGGGAAGAATAAAGGAATAAAAAAGAGCTACATGATGTTTATTGTTATTTAAAAGTGATAGCAAGTAGTGCATAATAGAATTGCAGTTTCAAGTATCATCATCTTTTTTTTTCAATTTTACTATGTCATAGAAATGCTTATTTTGTTTCTTCAAGTTCAGAATAGAATAAAATAAAAAAGGCAGTGTGGTCTAGTTGAGAGTGCTAGATCTAGCAAAAGAAGCCCTGGGTTTGCCACTATGTGGCAGTGACCAGGTCACTTAACTTTCTTCATCCCTAAAATGAGATGAAAGGGATTAGGCCTCCAAGATCCCTGTTGGCTGTAAGCCTATCCTCCACCCCACTCTGCATTCATACTAAGGCAATGACTTCATATATGTCTTATATTTATTCATATGTGTAAATGTTTCCCAGAATAGGATATAAACTTCATGAGGGTACGCAGTTTCATTTTCCTTTTTGTATTGCTGATGCCTAGCATAGTGCTTAACATGTAAAAGGGACTTAATAAATACTTGTTGGATTAAATTGAATTGAATTTGCTTTATATTCTAGGTTCAATTCTTGATTTTTCTACTTACTACCTTAGGGAAGTCACTTCACCCTCATCTTGGTTTCCTTATCCCTGAAATGGGCATTTTGACTCTGGCATTTATCAGAGTGCTCTTGGACCAATCCCTTAATTTTCCTGAACCTCAGTTTCCCTGTTTGTGAAATAAGATGCTGGACTTGAGCAGTGGTGTCAGCCTCAAATAGAAACATGGTGAGGGGGAAAGGGCATTATTAAACAATGCATAAGGATGCCTGCAGAACAGATTGACTTAAAAACACATTATCATTATCTATCTTCTTGTACTTTTATTTATTTTTGTTAAATGTTTCCCAGCTACCTTTTAATCTGTTTCAGATTGCTCTCAGTAGTGTTGTAGTTCATATATGGATGCTTGTACCTCTGGAGTATATGATTCTCAGCCCCCTTTCAGTTCTGAAGTTATGATTATAGGTGTGTATCACCATATTCAGCTCTGTGTTTCTTTGTATTCTTCATATTTTATGGTGTCACATTATTCTATTACACTGATATATTTTATTCAGTTACTCTCCAATCACATAATAGACTTTCTGTGGGAAAATGTATCTCAAATGGATTCCTGGAGCTCATCTCTCCTCCCAATGTCCCTATCTCCAGCCCCCAGATGTAGAAGGAATAACTTTATAAGTCTTCTGTTTGTCTCAGAGTGTGTTTGGGAGATAGAGTCAGAAAAACGTGGATTTGAAGTTTACTTCTGACACTCACTAGCTGTGTAATCCTGGAAAAAGTCCCTTAACATCTCAGAGTCAGTTTCTATATCTGTCAAAGAGGGATCATGTCTGTTAGTACCTGCCTCACAGGCTTATTATGATGTCCAAATGAAACAATACACATGAAGTGTTTGGCAAACCAAAAAGTCCTATCTAAATACCAGTTATTAGAAATATGTATTAACTGGCGAGTCTTGAGGTCTTTTGCCAAATATAAGCAAATGCCAAATCACCTTTTATGAATGTCTTGTATTAACAACATGGAGGTGATTGGCTTAATTTAAACTTTGTTATGGAATAGTGTGCCATTTACCACCTGTATGACCTTGAATAAGTCACAGCCTCTCAGGGTTTCAGTATCCTTACCTGTAGAGTGAAGGGTTGGACTTTTATACTAAGATTCCTTCCAACTCTGTCTACATTCCTATGGCTTTTGCTGTTAAATGGAGATTATGTGTAATGTATTTATTACCATGGAACTATCTTGGAGTATTTTCTGGAGTATTAGGTCTTGTATTTAGGAAGTAACTATTTAGCTCCGTTTCTGTCACTGGATAGAAAGCTTGCTAAGCTTTGAATTCCTCTTAGTGGTGTTCTGAAAAATCCAAGGACCCCAAAAGGGAGACTGAATGATAGAATCAAGGTAATCAGAACAATTCCCCATAGAACAGATGTTTTTGATCCCATGACATGTTAAGCTGACTTTCATTTTTGGAAGTTTCAAAAATTGTCATGTTTTGATAGCAAAAAAAGTGATTCCAGAGAAGTTGGGCCATTGGAAAAGTATGCTAAAATATCATATAAAAATGCTGTTCCTATTTGTTTTTTTTTTTCATGAAAAAGAGTACTTTTCAATTCTAGCTGCAGCTTTTAGAATCCATTTACCAATTTCTACATTTCCTTTGAGTCCTGACCCATCAGAGGTCTATAGACACATAGGATTTTAGTAATCAAATGGCTTTTACTTAAAATAGAAATGCCAGATAAATGACAAAATTACAGTAAATGGCAAATAGTTTCACCATTAATTCCTTAAATCTTCTCCCTATCCTCCATCTCCTCATTTCCCTATGTTTATATATGAACAGAGAGTCAAATCTGGGGAAGCAATGAAAGGTGAATCCCCATCTCCATAGTGTGACTTAGGAGATAGAGACAGAAAAATGTGGCTAATAGAATCTACACCCCAGCGATGTTGTGACGATAGAATGAGATGCTTTTTGTAAAGTGCTATACAAACTTTAGGTGCTATATAAATGTTATTATTATTTGTTATTATTAATTATAGACATCAATGAATCAATAAAGCAAGCAAGCATTTATTAATCACCTACTATGTGGCAGGAATTGTAGTAGTCACCAGGGATAGCAAGACAAGGCAAAAAAAAAGCAATCTCTACTTTCAAAGTATTTGCATTATTTCAGGAGAGAAAACATATACATTTCTAAGTAACTATAAAATTAAGTATGGGGAGAAATGGTCTTGCTAGAAACATATATGTATGTATATGTACGTATATATTTATATGTATGAAATAAATACAAAAGGAACACAAAGCAGCTAAATACAGGATAGTTAGGGAAAGAGAGCTCTAAGCAGTTGGGAACACCAGGAATGACTTCAAGTAGAAGGTGGTGCCATATCTTGGAGGGAGTGAGAGAGATTCTGTTAGGGAGAGATGAGGAGGGAGTGACTTTCAGGCATTGATGAGAGTTAGTGCAAGCCACTGAGACAGAAATGGAGAGCCACACATGAGGAAAAGAAAGAAAGCCAGTTTGGCCTATGCAGTGTATAGTGGTACAAGGGAAGTAATGTATAATAAAACAGGAGAGATAGGTTGGGATCAAAGTGCTTTAAAAGCCAAGCCACAGAGTTTATATTTTATTCTATAGGCAATAGGGAGCCATTGGAGTTTATCAGGGGAGTGTCATGGTCAGATCAGCATTAAAGAGAATTCCTTTAGGAGCTATATGGAGGATGGATTAGAGTGGAGAGAGACAGAGAGAAGAGTTACGAAGTCATTGGAATAATCTAGGCTAGGTGCTGAGAGACTGGGTAAAGGTAGTGACTCAGAAAGGATAAGGTGTCAGATGAGAGATTATGAAGGTAAAAATGGTAAAATTTGGCAAATGATTATTTATGTTTGATGAAGGAGACTGTGGAATTAAGCACAAATTAAGCAACTGAAAATAAAATGGAAAACAGACAAGAAATGAAATTGACAATATTTATAATACATTATAATAATTTCATCTGGAAGTTAAGTCGAAGTAAATTAAGTGCCATGACAAAGAGACCAAAAGAGCCCTTAGAAAGCCCTAGTCAGGAAGCAATTGACTTATTTGCCATATGGAGGGAGGTGACTGCCAAAGACAATATGAGGTTAGAATGTAAACCCATCTATAAAACATAATGAAGAAAGATGATGGACAGTGTCATTTTATAAAGCAAAGAGAAGCAGTTGAGAGTAAAACCAGTCTAGAGAAGACTTGGCAAAGTATCTAATGAAGCAAAGTTATTGAAAAGCCATTCAAAGATGAAAGTGGAAAGAGGAGCACAAACAGAAGAAAGATGGAAAAGATTCGCAAAAATAAAAAACCAAACCAAACCCTGTTGTCTTTATCAAGGATAGTGGAAGCACCATACTTAGGCTTTAATATCATAGTCCCTTAGGAGCTTACAGAGAGAGAAGAAAGGTTACTAAAGATAGAAATGACAGGAAAAGCAGTCATATTGTAATATACACATATACATATACACACACACACACATATATATAAGTATATACATTATATATGTATATGTATACAGAGAGAGAGAGACAGAGACAGAGACACACACAGAAAAAGAGACACACAGAGAGGGGAGACATATCTCTGCTGGAGGCAATGCAATTGCAAGGACATTGAGGGACTGTTTTGAAAGGTATCTAAAACAAGGAAAGATCAAATGCATGGGAAAAAATTGAGACCCTATTAATTCCAAAAAAGAAAATATTAACAACTACTAACCGATATGCTTACTTTAGCATTTATATAAAATTCTATTTGATGGGCATATTTACACAAATTGAGGACATCCTTGATGAGGGATTTAGTAGAGAAAACAGCAACATCATTACCATCTTTACCATTTGTTTGAAAGACGTAGAGGAGAAAAGATGTCATTGTTCTTATTTGTTTATTGATTACAGAGAAGCATTATCTTGTGTAGGACAAAATAATATCTTAAATACTCTTTCAAAACAAGGTGTTGTATTCAGCCATCAGGATTGACTAAGGTTGCTCAGAAGCTGTAACAACAAAAATAACCCTGTTCAATGACCCTCTGAAAATAAACATTAATCAAAGCATAAAACAGGAAACTGTATGCTCACCAAAAGAATGCATTCCTGTGATGGTAGGGATTCCATGAAGAATCTAGGTTGAGGAAGGACTTACTCCTTGTAGATTCTCATGTTTGCATTCCATTGTTTGTATCAAGGCCCAAGACATTTTAGAACCTTGTGGAAGAGATCTATAAGCCCTCAAAGGAGTTTAGCCTGATGATTTGCACAGGAAAGATCAAATGGATGAAAAATGTTTATTACCCAGATTTCAACATGTGTCTGAATGGACATCCTATGGAGCTTATCTAGGAAAGACAAGCAGATGAATATTGAGTTGGGTTTGGAGTTGAAAAAAAGGAAAGGGAACTGAATTGTTTTTAAAAAAAATTCAGGGAATTCTTATGGACCTCAAGCTTCCCATAATAGCAAAGGTGCATATTACTGGTGGTGTATGGGATAGAGATGTGGAACCCTATTTCTTCTGAAATAACTAAAGATAAGTATTACCTGGAAGGTAGAAAGGTGCGTGTTAGTTGTGAGCATGCAAACTTTCAGTAATGAGGAGTTCTGAAGAAAAACAGAAGTAAAAGATGTTATGAAAGAAATCTATGACATAGAGAGAAGATAGGCCTGTCACATGGTAAGAACAAGGGATAACAGATGGATGGTCACAGTATTTCATTGATATCCTTACGATATCAGGAGAAAGAAGCAAATGTCTCCAAGAAGTTGACCCACCCACCTGGGGCACTTTTTGTAGGACGTAGATAGGAATTGCACAGGGTGAGCAGGTAGGAATATGTCATAATCTGTATCATTGAAGGGAACTCTGGAGTGATGAGATCAAAAATTCATTTGAGTACTAAGCATATTGTTGAACTATTTACCCCGGAAATAACATAACTAAAAATCCTGGGGTTCCAGACAAAGCAAAAAATGTAAAAAAAAGTCTTTCCATCTTGTTGTTTGTCACAAAATAAATAAATTTACAGCCTTCTTGCAATGCAAGAGATATCCCAGGGAAGTATTTATGTCCTTAGGAAGAAATAATGGAGGCAATAAGTTTTCAGGGCTATTTTTTTTTGCTATGGAAAAACAAACATGTGTGTGTGTGTGTGTGTGTATCTCATGCTAGGAATCTGCACATATGAATCCTAGTTCTGACTTTGCCACTAACTAGACTTAGCTAGAGAAGGAGCATGGTTTCTAAGCAAGAGGTCTGGATTGGGGTCAGTGGATCTTGGCAGCTGGCTTGCATAGTGGATAGTGTTAGATATGCAAGCAAGAAGACCTGAGTTCAAATGTGATCTCAGACATTTCCTAGCTGTGCAACCCTGAGCATATCACTTAAGCTCTCTCAGCCTGTTCGCTCATCTTTAAAATGCAGATAATAACAGTACCTACTTCCTGGGGTTGTTGTGAGAATGAAATGAGATGATATTTGTAGAGTGTTTTGCAAATCTCAAAGCACTCTAAAAATGCAAGCTAAGATCATCTTGGGTCAAATCCTGACTTTGCTATTGATTTAGACAAATCACTTAGAATCTTTGAGTGTGAGCTTCTTCATCTCTTTAATTATCATAGCCAAGATTTTTCTATCCCTTTAAGGTCTTCAAAGTGCTTTACATACATTGTTTCATTTTATCCTCACAACAAACTTGTGAGATTAGTGCTGTGATGATCTGCGTTTAACAGGTGTGGACACTGAGACTCAGAAAGATTAAGCAACCCTATCTTAGTTACACACAGAATGATCTTACTTTGGTCTTGCTATGACTCACAAATGTACCCCTTCCATGTTCATGAACTCTGAAACTCCATTATTAATCATAATCTGCTGTCATTCCACTTCTCCATCCACTTTGTAACCCTTTCCTGCCTATAAACATACTCCTATGTCTCTCATTCTCAAAAATCACTCCCTCAATTCATCTATTACTACTACTTCTCATTCCGTCTCTTCTCTCTTACTCTACATTGTCTAATCTAATGGCCTGTTCTCAGTTCTCACCCTTCTTGACCTCTCTTAATCACCTTAGATGGATGGCAATGGTCATCCTCTTCCCCTTGATAATGTCTTCATTCTAGATTTCAATAATACTGCTATTTACTGGCTCTTCTCCTACCTATCCAGTGTTTTTCAATTTTCAGTTTCCTTTGTTGAATCTTCATCTAGGCCATGACCACTAATGGCGGGTGTTCCCAGGGCGCTCTCTTGGACCTTCTTTTCTTCTCCCTTTATGCTATTTCACTGGGTCGTCTCATCAGTTTCAATAGATTCAATTATCATGTCTATACTGATGGTCCCCAAATCAACTTATTCAATCCTAACCTTTCTCCTGACCTCCAGTCTCCAATTGCCTGTTGTACTGGTTGTCTTGTAGACATATTAAACTCAACATGACTAAAACTGAACTCATTGTTCCCTACCCCCCATCCTTTAACCCTCCCCTCTTCCTAATTTCCCTATTACTATTGAGGGTATCATTATTCCACCAGCCATCCAGGTTTACAATACAGGTATCATCCTTGACTTTTCATTCTCTCATCCTCCATATCCAACATTAACAAGTCCTGTTGATTTTACGTTCACAACATCTCTCATATGCATTCAAATCTGGTCTCAGGCACTTATTGACTGTGTAACCCTGGGTAATTCACTTTATCTGTTTCCCTACTTTTCTTTATCTGTAAAATGATGATATCAGCCTATATGGGCCTAGCAGTCTCTTCTATTCCTGACTACATGATCTTTTTTTTATCTTAACAACTACCTGTGAGATTGTGCTACAAATATTATTATTATTACCATTTTATAAATGAAGAAACTGAAGTTGAGAAAAGTTAAGTGACTTATCCAGGATGAAAGAGCTTGTCACCTTCAGAAGTGGGTTTCAAACAGGGAGTTCTTTCCACTCCATCCCACCCTCTCACTAACAAACTGATTAACTAGCAGTAGACTTCTCTGAGTCTCAGAAACAAAGAGTACAATCATACTTGTCCCTTTCTGTGAACTTAAATGAATACAAACCTCCAATTTTTCAAGCTGTAGCAGAAAGCATCCTAGCATCCCCAGGATGGCTGCTAGCACAGGTTCTTAGATCTGCTTTTCTAAAGGAAAGCAACTCAAAATGGGTTAACAATCTTACTTTAATCAAACATATGTCATTTACCTAGTTCAGGGGAAAAAGTTAGCACCCTGAACTTCAGAGATTACAAACAGAAGTTACATCAGAAAATAACAAAATTCAGCAGACAGGGCTTCCAGCTGTCTGACCATTACATCCATACCTTACATACATCCATCCATCACCATAGTTACCAGAGAGGGAAGCACCAACATCTGGGTTTTCAAAGCCAGGAGGCTCAACAGCTGCCCAGAGTCTCATCTGGCCAAATTACACAACTCTTCCCAAAGTGAGCCCCAAAGCAAAACTCACATCAAGGTATATATGTGTGTGTATATATGTATATGTATATGTATATGTATATGTATATGTATATGTATATGTATATGTATATGTATATGTATATGTATATATATATATATATATATATATATAGCCTTCTCCTGGCTTAGAGAATGTAACGGCCCTCTTGACCCACTGTCCAATCACAAAGTATCAAGGTGTGGGCATTCCTGAAAAACAAGCCTCCTGCCACAGGCTCCATGTGACCACATTCAGTCTATTAGGGGGCAGAGTATACTTTCAAATCAGGGAACGTTCTCAGATTCACTTAAGCCTATCTAGGGGCCTAGGGGCAGGGAAGATCTTCAGATTCCTATTACACAAGGTTCCTTGAAATCAGCCTTACACAATTGCCACAGGGAGCATTTCACTCTACTCTGTTAATTGTGGTACACTCCTTGGTGCTTTGTAGCTTCCATTCAGACCCAATCAGAGAACAATCACTTATCCCACTCAGCCTCTCCTTTTCCTCCATGGAATTCTTCCCAACTAGAGAAGGAAAACCAGCGCAGGGTGAGAAACTTAAAACCCTCCTATCTGCTGCAGCTGATAGCTGGCTACCCAAGTTATTCTGGTCTTGTAGCAGTTAGCCGTCAAACACTAACCTCACTGTTTAAGATGTTTGGAGCAATTATAATGCTAATTGAATTTTGCATGCACTATACAGCATATATTTAATATATGCATTTCGCTACAGCTGTCTATTAGCAATTAATTGGGACCCTGTGTTGGCTAAATTAAGCATATTATGCTGAAAAGAGGTGCCTAAATTAGAGGCAATTCCAGGTATAGCAGGGGAGAAATTGCATGGTCTTATCTAGCCACATGGCTTACTTAGTGAGGGCCTAGAGTGCTCAGTGTGCAGAGATGGCTCATCTGCTTCCTCCTACCCCCCAACAAGTGCCTTCATGTTATCTGGTCCCTGGGCAATATGCTGCCAGATAGCGCTATTTGGTCTGAAGGGCAATAGAAACAGGCTTGTGCTGGGAAATTTATTATAAACCACTTTGGAGAGTTTGAAAGGTACTAGAACATACCACAGCCTCTTAGAATCCTGAGCTTCCTTTAAGGCATGGCTCAGATATGCCATTTTACATGGGGGCCTTTTCTGGCTCCCCATTCTCTCCCTTCATTCCTCTTCTCCCCCTCTAGGTATTGGCAATCTCTCCCTCCTGAAATGACTTCACATTTCCTTGAATGCATGTAACTATTCCTGAAAGAGTGTAAGCTCTTTGAAGGTAGGCACCCTTTTAATCATTGACTTTGTACCCCCAGAACCCAGCATGGCACTTTTCACTCAGTAGGTACTAGATACTACTTATTAAACTGAACTAAACTGGAGAAAGTAGACTTTGAGGAAAGGGATCAGACAAAATGATAGGTCAGTGGCACGGATGCCATTGCTTGGTAACTGTCAAGCCTATTTCTTACCTTTGTAGAGAACTAACAATTTGGATGAAGCCTGCTGCCATTTACAGGGCTGTAGCAATGACCATGGTGACCATGGCAAGTGGTCAGTACCTCACGACTTCCTAATATGTTCATTCATTGATACACAGATGTGATACAGTGGAAGGGACCTTCATTGGACCTGATGTTGAATCACAGCTCTGATACTTGCCAGTATTAACTTTGGGCCTCTGGTAGTATCAATGATAATTCTGTTACCTACCTCATAGTTAGCTAGCCTTTATGTAGTGTTTTAAGGTTTATAAATCTTTTTACCTATTAACTCATTTCTTTTTTTTTTTTTTTGCTTTTTGGAGGGCAAGTGGGGTTAAGTGACTTGCCCAAAGTTGCACGGCTAGTAATTGTGTCAAGTGTCTGAGGCCAGATTTGAACTCAGGTCATCTTGACTCCAGGGCCAGTGCGTTATTCACTGCACCACCTAGCCACCCCCTTATTAACTCATTTCATCCTCAAAACAACCCTATAAAGTTGGTAACCCCTTTTACAGATGAGGAAACTGTCACAAAGATAAAATTACCTGCTGAGGGTCACAAGGCTAGTAATTTCCTGAGGCTGGATTTGAACTCTGTCTTTCTGACTCCACCGCCAGCATTCTACCCACTGAGTACCTTAGCCCAGGAAAAGATGGGAGTTACCATTCATCCATTCAGAAAACACATTCTGAACACCTCCTGATATGTGATACAGCTCCCTGGGAAGTAGAAAAGAAATGGAAGGCCCTCTTGTTGATGGAGTTGGTAAGATGGAGAGTGCTTACACAAAGCAAACAGAATAATGACAAGGCAAATAGGATAAGCAGGGGTGAAATAACCAAGTGTGGGACAGACAGAACACTGGCACTAAGAGGGAGCAGGGACTTGTGGTTGTGTTTGTCTTTTGGTACCAAAGAGGACCATGGCATCAGGGAAAGGATGCCATGACTTGTAGTTGACTTCGATTTGAGTGAGGGAGGGCTGTGCAAGGTCACTGGCCTCACTTCTGTGCAAGGTCACCGGCCTCACTTCTGTGCAAGGTCACCGGCCTCACTTTCTCCTCCAGAGCCATCTGGGTCCAGTGGCCAGCTATTCATCAGGATGAGTGGAGATGGCCCAGGATGCAATGGGAGACCATGGCACTTTTAGGCTAAGGCCTTTGTGGGTTCTCACTTTGAGTGAAATAATGCCCATTAAGTGAATACGCCTCTTTAAGAAGTGAGTCAAGGGATGGCCCCTTGAATTAAAAAGAAAAACTCATACTGGAAGGGGAAGACCCTCTGGGTTGCTGGTCAAAAGGAAAACAGTTACTATTTACATTCACTGTAAGCCAGCAGGGCCCAAAACATAGCCATTAAGTGGTGCTTGGGCAGGGACCTATCATTGTCCAATCTATGGACTCCAGGGTGAAATGGGTTTAAGGTAGCAGGGGCACTGTCTTTCACAAAAGAAGATGAAGGGATAATGCCCAGAGAATTACTATTACTGGCCATATACCCCAAGGAAATCAAAGACAGAAAGAAAAGTCCCGATTATACTCATAGTACCTTTTTTTATTTTTTTGGTGGTAACAAAAAAACATAACAAAGTGGATTCCTATCAGCTAGGGGAGACATAGCAGGTCTGATTTTTCTCAGTCTAGGAACTCTTGGTTATGAGCATTCTTTTCATCTGTTTGCAATACATGGGTGACAGGAAAGATGTTCTAGGCACTTTTTTCCTGAGGTCATAGAAGTTAAGTGACTTGCCCAGGGTCATAAACTAGTGTCAGAGGTAACACAGGAGCCCAGGTGTTCCCAAGTCCAAGTCCAACAGCCCACTATACTGTCTTAACTTGGATTGGGCAAAGGGTAAACAAGTATGATGTGTGATTGGAATGGGATAGTATTTCACTGTCAGGAATGATAAATATGAGAAGTTTAGAGGGAGAACGTGGGAAGATGTTTGAATTGATGCAAAATAGGCCAAAGTAATCAGAAACAAGAGAACAATATTACCCAATGACCATGATAATGTAAAGGCAAATGGTTTTCAAATGTCAGCATTCAGATCAAGGCAATGAGCAGACCTGACGAGACAGATAATGATGAAAGAGTTCTCTTTCCTCTCTTTAGGGAGTCATAGGTCACTGTGTTCACTGGTATTGCTTAAATGTACTTTGTTATAAGTCAGAATGGTATTGGGGCATAGGTTGGGGGGAATTGAAAAATGAAATAATATAAAAAAGCATCAATAAAACATTAAAAAAAATCTACTACTGACTGTTCTCCCTATGAATATGGTTCTGGTTAGCCAGCCCATTCTGTGAGCCTCCATAAACCACAAGGCTTACCTTCCATGCCCAAAGTCTCTGGTTGGAGGTCTGGAAAATTCTTGTTTTGCTCAATCTGAACAAGTATTTGCCTAATAACATACCATGAGCAGCCGTCCTCCTTCTGTCTGAAGGATAGACTGTCGCTGCAGGCTCTGCAGGTCTTTTAAATTCTGTATGACTTAGCTATTTTTTCATATGTATCCACTTTCAACTGGGCCACACAAAAGTTGTTTGGATGTTCTGATGCTTTCCCCTCCAGAAATTTAGAGGAAAAGGCCAAAAAAAAAAAAAAAATCAAAGCAGGAGAAATAGTTTGAAGAGGGTATTAAGTTTTAGGACTAATCTCAAACATGCAGAGGTGACACTCTAGACCCACCACCATTTGCTATGTGCCTACCAGGGTCATAAAACCTGAACTCAAAGGTCATCTTAGAGGTCATTCTTTCTCACCCCTCATTTTGCAGATAAAGGACCTGGCAATTTAAGTGACTTGCCTACTATCCCAACACATCCAGGAATTTGAACCCAGGTTCTCTGGTTGGTTCCTAGTCTGCATCCTTGCCAGTGGCCTACAGTGACTCTTCTATATATGGTAGCCATGGTGGGACAGATGGAGTTAATCAAAGCAAGGTCCCCGCCTTCACAGATCTCATAGCCTCAGTGGGAGAGAGGACACATATTCAAATTAAAAACAAACCCTCCAGTAATTATGAAGAGGAACGGAACCAAATACAAGCAAGAAAGAGATGTCTGGCGCTATGTGAAGTCAGAGAAAGGAAAATTCAGCCAAGTTATTCAGTGTGAGCTCACTTTGCAGGAAGATTAACAACAATGGATAATATTGCTGTTAATAATCATACTAATGATAGCTACTAATAATAGGTACTATGAACCAGGCACTGTGCTAAGTGCTGTACAATTATTATCTCACTAGATCCTTACAGCAATTACAAATGAGGAAACAGAGGCAGGTAGCGGTTAAAATTGCCAAGGTCACAAAGTAAGTGTCTGAGGTTGGATTTGAATTCAAGTATTTCTCATTCCAGGCTCTGTGCTCTATTCAGTTGCTGGGCAGTGGTAGCTTTGCCCTTTCTAATCTGGGGAGAACTGTGACCATAGGGCATCTTGCAGTTAACTAGACCACACACAGGGATCCACTTCAAGGCCTTGGTCTCATTAGAACTGGGGTGGCCAGCACTGGGTTATGTCCCTTTGGTTGCCAAGTTAAGGACCTCCTTTCCATCCTTCTACCCTTGAGTCATAGGATCATCCAAAGCAGCTATGCCTCATAGTATAAACAATTAACTTGAATGACAATAGCTTTTGTAGCTAGTTGGTATTAAAAGGTAACAAAGAAAATGCTTGAAGTTTTTGAGATTATCTGAGGCCATTTATTTTATCTTATTTTGGTTATTTAGTCCAGTGTCTTTCAATGTTTGGCAATAAAAGATCTTCCCAGCCTGACTCCAATCTCTCTTTCCCGGCTGATCACACAAAACTTGCCACATTCCAGCTCAACTGGCATACCTGATGCTCCATGTATCCAGGGGTATGCTGGTAAATGTTTAACAATCAGCTCTGTGCAAAATGTGATATATACACACACACACACACACACACACACACACACACACATACAAACACTCATGTGTGTATATGTGTGTATATATTAAACACACATATATATGCGCACACAATATGCATATACACACATTAGAGTTAGATATATAGGTTCAGGAATCATCTTCTTTTTAGAGATAATAATTGAATCCATGAGAGATGATGAGATCACCAAGCAAGATAGTATAGCAGAAAAAGAGAGGGCTTAGGGTAGCCTTGTTCACTTTGGACCTCAGTTTCCTCATCTGTAAAATGGGGATAATAGTACCTATGATACCCACTTTGATGGGATATTGTAAATATCAAACTAGATAATATAAGTAAAGAGCTATAAAAATGTCAGTTATTATTCCAAAAGCAAGAGAAAAGAAAATCTCCAGTGGAACAGGACATAGAGAAAATCCCTTTTAAGTTGCACACGACTTCACTGCCCCTAATCCACACCAGTTTTCCTATTGTGACACTTTGCTTACATAGAAAATATGTTGATCCCTTTGACCTCTATGAAACCTTAACGGAACAAAGCTTGTGCTGGGCCTGGATGGCCTCCCCCATGTACATCACTGGAGGACTGATGGTGAGTGTCACTCCTCAATCGGATCAGCAAATTCTGGCTCTCTTAATACACTCCACTGTCTTATCGGGGCTTCTTCTTGTCCAGAACAGATGTTGCTGCCTTTTTTCTTCTTCTTCCTGACTCCTCCCAAGCCTATGCAGCCTCTGGCTCCCCCACCCGAGGAGCCTGGCCCCTGTGGAGTAAACACATCCAAGGAGCGGTTTGGGAGGTTTCGGAGGGAAGGCAACTCATATTTTATTCCCACATCTCAGTGGGTGGTGGTGTCAAAGCACCTCCTATGGGGCCACCAAACATGAAATAGGTACATAAAAGAAATGGCAAGGACTCTTGGGGATAGAGCAGGGGGAGAAGGCAGTCCAGTCATCTTAAATCATGGGGGTTGTGTGTGGGGAGGTAGGGAAGAGACTGTCCAGTCATCTTCAATTTCCCTGGGGCCTGTTTTCTGGGAAAGGCAGCCTTTAACTCAAAACCCAGATTGAAATGCCTGGAGCTAGGAGAAGGAAGAATTGAGGCTCTTTAGGGAGTAGGAGGAAGAGGGGAAAGAAGGGATCATGAAGAAGCATGAGGGAGAGGAGAGTAGGCAGAAAGAAAAACAAGAAAAAAAAACTTAGGATCAGGAGGAAGGGGGAAACCTGGAGGAAGATGTGAAGGAGGAGGGAAAGGAGAAGGAGGAAGAAGAGAAAGAAAGGAAGAGGAGGAGAGGCAGGGGGAGGTTAAGGGGCCTACGTAGGCCCTGTCCAGCTTTTCATTGGAAGCCCTGGAAGGCCAGAGCAGCCTGGCTGGCAGATGGCCAAACTGTAATATTTCCTTTTGCTGTTGTTGAGAAAGGCATTCAGGAAAACAATTGAGCACAATGAGGGCCTTCCTGTTCCGGCCTCATCGTGTGAACCACCCAGTAAACTGGGAATGAGTCATACAGAATGAACTGTGAATTTCCTTTTCATTTGTAAATAGGCCCTCTCTGCAGAGGCAGCTGTGGGGGAGCTGGAAAAACAAGGCCCCCAGGCTGGGTAAGCCTTGGGCCTGCAGGCCTTCCACTTCTCCACCCCCCAAATAATTTGGCCCCTTCAGAAGCCACTTCTCCCACCTCTGGAGGCCCAACAGGATTTCCCACTGGGGGAACAAAAGTCAGTGTTTGTACAAGGAAATGTCACTAGCAGATGTGTGTGTGTGTGTGTGTGTGTGTGTGTGTGTGTGTGTATGTATATGTGAAAGTTGGGGGGTGGGGAAAGGGTTGGTGAAGTCAGCCTTGCAAAGGAAACCATTCAGTGGCCACTGAAATCTGGGGCTAAGAAATCTAGATATTCTAAAATTGGCCTGGGAGGCTCCTTAGGACTTGGGACATGAGAACAGTAAAGGCTAGCTAACCCATGCTTACAGCTGGGTAATTGAGGCCCAGTCAAGGCACTTGTGACTAATTGAACTGGGAGAGAGCAAGCTGCAGACTTGATTACTTAAGAGGAAGCCAAAGGGAGATTAATTTTAAAATATGTGTAGACTAGACACTACAAGGCATTGTACACTGTGTATTCACCCCATGACATTTTTCTGTAATCCAAATAAAATAAATCCATGATAGTTGCACTGACTTGTTCTGGGATCTTCAGGGATGACCTTACTTCCCTGATACTCAGCTCTTTCAAAGGCCCTCCACAACCGAAGTCAATCTTCCTTTTTGACTTTTTTCCTCATACTACTGCCTTTCACTCTACCCTCAAGTCAAATGATACTACCCTACATTCTCTTTTTCCTCTTGTCTTTGCTGATGCTGTCTCCCATACCTGAAATGGATTTTCTCACCCTGCTCCAGTCCCTTCCCACACATACCCCTTGTACCTTTTCCCAGGAATCATAATTCATTGAAATACCCTTCAGGCCATATTGAATGGCCTCTCCTCCATGAAGACTTCCTTGATCTCTCTATGCTTTCTCTTCCACCTCAACTCCATGTCCCCCATTGAAAGTAGATTTTCCTTCAAATTTCTCATGGTACTTTGCCTGGAATTCTTGAGTTTTTATTTTTTGAGGTGTCATAGTTCACAGGCTCATGGAATTCAAGCTGGAAGGGATCTTTGAAATTATTTACTCTAACCCTATTTTACAGATGAGAAACTGAGATTCAAAAAGGTCAATGATTTACCCAAAATTCTAAGAGTAGTAAGCATCAGCTCTGATCTTCAATTAAACCTTGACTTCACGCCTAGTTCTCTTCCCCTCACATGACAACTGCCTTATTGTTTATGTAACTTTCCCCATCATTTATTGTAAATTTTAAAAAAGAACAGTCAGAGTAATATCTCCTTGGGTATTTGGCATGTATCATCGCTAGGCTAGTTTTTCCCTAAAAGGCAAGGAAACAATCATAGAGGATTGATTAGTCCAGAGAACCAGGCTTTCAGATGTTGATAGGCCTTCTGCTTCAATGGGGTCTTCAGAGACCAGCCCAGAGGAGTTGGTGGCCTTAGACTTACTTGATAGTTATCTAATAAATATCCTTCTTACTAGACATAATCTATATGGAGACAAGGGAACTGATGCTTTATCTCTGCTGAGTATCCTTTCCATGTTATTGTGTGATGTGTGAAAAATCCAAGAGACATTGTTTCTGGATAATTAATAATTTTATTATGTCTAGCAGATAATTAATAAAAAGGTTATTTGGCCTTCTCTCATAAACCAAAGATGAATTGTGGAATGCAACAATACATGTGCCCTTGGAAAAGTAGGTGTTATTCACAGGCAGAAATCAACTCTGATTGGTTACTAATTAATGAAAGAATGAATATTAAAATTAGAGAATATTATAATAATAATTATAATATTATAATAAGGACTTATTCTAAAGGCTGGGGACATGGCTTTGATTATGTCACTCAAGGACAAAGAGATACTCCTCTCAAGCCATGCCTTAGGCAATCTATACAAAAGCATCTATCTTCCACCCAGTTAATAAACTATGAGTGATGGTGGGATAAGTGCTTCTTCATGACCCCTTCTTTACTCTCTTCCTCTTCCTCTCTATTTAGATAAGATGGTTTGTGTGGGACAAATTTTTGGGCAAGGTTAGAAATGTCCTTGAGAGACTGGGTTTTGAATGAGGAAATAGAAAGGAAAACCCTTAATCCTAATTTAATAACTGGTTATTCTCTCATTTGATTATGTAAACTTATTTTTATTAAGTGTTGGTCTGTCTACAGGTGTTTCATTTTATCCCACTCGGGTAAGATCTGGTCCAGAAGATAAGGCCTCTGTTACATCTTTCACACCAGGAGGTGTTTAATGTTTGATTAATGAATGAATACTAGCCACTTTTTTTCTTTACATGTTGTTGACTTCTAAACTCTGACTTGAATAACAGAGCCTCATGACTTTCTGGGTTTCTTACATCTTTGCAACTCATTCTGAAAATCCCTGTCTCTTCCCCTGTTCTTATAGATAAACTGTGATACAGAGACACTGGCCTTTCTGCTATTCCTCCCACATGACAATCCATCTCCTGTCTTCACTGTCCCTCATATCTGGAATGCTCTCCCTCCTCAACTTCACCCCTGAGTTTTCTTGGCTTCCTTTCTTCTTCTTTTTTTTTTTTTTTTTAAAGCAATCGGGGTTAAGTAACTTGCTGAAGGCTACACGGCCAGTTATTTCTGGGTGTGGTGCTGAGTATCTGAGCCCGGATTTGATCCAGATCATCCCGACACTGGAGCTGGTGCTCTTACTCGCTGTGCTACCTGGCCGCCCTCTTGGCTTCCTTTCAGTCTTAATTGTCATCTGCAAGAGTCTTTGCCAGTCTTCTTTACATAGTGCCTTCCCTCTGAGTCTACAGTCAATTTGTCCCAGATATGTCTTCTTTGTACACAGTGTGTGTGTTGTCACCTCAGTACATTGTGGGCTCTTTGAGAGTAGGGTGTGTCTTTTATCTTTCTTTGTATCTCTAGCATTTAGCATTTTGTGCAGTTGACTGACTGAAACTCATAAGAATTGTGTGAGGTAGGTACCATTACAACTTCTATTTCACAGATGTGGAAATTGAGTCCAAGCTAATGAATAGAACAATTTTATCACTGCTTTTAAAATTTAACGTATATTCAAAAAAGTTCCAAACTATACATTTCATAGGTTTAGAATTTCCTACATGATCTTTCTTCTTCTTCCTATATTGAAATATTTATCTTTGTTGAATTCATAAAAAAAAGTACACAGAGTAAAAGAAAGATCATGGAAGACAAGAAATGGACTGCAGGGCTGGAAAAGAGCAACTGTTCATATTTTCAAAAAAGGGAAATGAATAGAGTCTGTACATGGTAGGGCTATGTGCTTAACTTTAATTCTAGAATAGATTGTTAAAGATATGATTAGATATGAACCTATGAAGACATGGACATCTAAAAAGGAAGTGGTAATTTTAAAGAGCCAGGATGGTTTTATTAAGAACGGGTTTTGCTAGGCTAACCTTACTAATTTTTAAGGGTTTTCTAAACTCATAAATCAAGGGAATTCTGGAACTATAGTTTAACTAGTTTTTTTTTTTTAAACGAATTCTCTCATGTTATCCTTGTGGGAAGCTGTGTAGCCTAGTGGATAGAGAATTGGCCTCAAAGTCAAGGAGTTATCATTGTTTTTCAGTCATATTCGACTCTCTGTGACCCCTTTTGGGGTTTTCTTGGCAGAGACACTGGAGAGTTTTGCCATTTCCTGTTCCAATGCATTTTATAGATGAGGAAACTGAGTTAATTTTATAGATGAGGAAACAGTGAATTTTATAGACGAGGAAATAGTATTATTTGACTTGCCCTTGACTTACCAGCTGTCACACAACTAGTAAGTGTCTGAGGCTGGATTTGGAGTCAGAAAAATGAGTCTTCCTGACTCCAATCCCAGAATTCTATCCACTGAACCTCTCATCTGCCCCCAAAAGTTAGGGAGACCAGGGTTCAAATCCCATCTCTTACATTCTGTTTTTTTTTTCCCTGAACAAATAATTTAACCTTTCAGTGCTCCAAGACTAAGTTGTAGAGAAGGTGCCAATTGGCATTGGTAGCAGAGTTTCCTTTCTAGGAATTCCCTATACAAATAATATCACAGTTCCCTGTGGAGAATATAGAGAAATGTGGGCTATATAATATAGTACAATTAGATGAATTTGTAACAGGTTCAATAAGTTAATAATCACTTATTTTATTAAGTGTTCACCATGTGTCAGTCACTGAATAATGGGACTCCAAGGGTAGACATTAATTAAAAGGTTCAATGTCTACTTGAATGGAGGTCTTTAGTGGAGTGCCTGAGGGATCTCTGCTTGGCTATGCTGATTTTACTGATGATTTGAATAAGGACATAAAAGCCATCTTTATTAGGTAGACTGATGACAAAAAGTCAAATGGCACACTAACATACTGTATGTCAGTCAGAATCAAATAGAACTTTGACCTGTCTCAAATATTCACATGGATTTTTTTACAATTCTGAGCCATCTCAGGCTGCTGATAGTGAAACTTTCAGTATGAATATATGCACCTCAGAAATCAGCAAATGCTACAAATTTGAGCTTCATTCTTTTGTTATTGTCTAGCCTTAAGGAAATGATGGAGATTAGTAATACAGATTAATCAATAAAATTAATAATGTCAATTATACTTAAAAGTGTTTCATACATTTTTAGGAGAGTCAGTTGTTAAACATTTACTAGAATACTCCTAGTTTTGGGGCTCATTGATGTGACTTCTCTTCCACCCCTCCACCATTCCTACAAATCCAGAACTATCTATTCCTGACTACTCTTGTCTTTGTCCTCCCATGAGTCTGACATTGGGTTGTCCACCCAATAAGCTAGGGGATTTCTTGACTGTCTCCTGACATCATGAGGATACCAGTGGCATAAACAGGCTGTCCAATGGAGAATAAACATTATTCATCCACTTGGTTTTCCTGTGTATTGTTAGGTTGAACTCTTTCAAGTGCTTATGGATCATTTCTGGGAAGCTCTGAAGTGTTCCAGGGTTTGATACAATGAGCTCGGTGTTATCCACACACAGAACCACCAGGAGAATTTTACCATCCTGAGCAAATCATTTTTCAACTTGTGCTTTGTGCTGGAACTTCTCTATAAGAGTGGTGAGCAACTTTGGTGGATTTAAAACTATCTTTTATATCTTGCATCTAATATTCTTGATCAGAGGTTCATTGAACAATTTTGCTGTTGGTATTAAATCTTTTAATGAATCAGGAATAATTTTTTTTTTATGTGTAGTTGGGGTCATTATTGTTGAATGAGATCTTTTAAGGTCACGTTTTGCTCTCTTTCAAGAAATGCTATGTTATAATTAACATCCAAAAAGCACAGTGGCTTCTTATATTCTCTAAAAGCAGTGGTGTCAAACTCAAATAGTGATGGGTGCCAGCTGTTGTCATTGACTTAGAAAAAGCACATAGTAACATTATCTAGGTCCCGTAATTTTATTTATTTATTTATTTTTAAATTTCTCAATTACATTTTAATCTAGCTGGGGAGGGAGCTATCTTTGTTCTACAGCTTTTAGTCAATCATGTGATGGCAAAGATATGGTATACTTACTATGGAATAGTACTCACAAAAGTCTTTCTATTCCCTACAAATACCTTCAGTGAGGATGCCCTCTATGTATGAGCAGATAATTTTCATAATCATTTATGTAGATGGGAAAGTAAGCATATAGGTTGGTGCATAGGATCATAGGATTGTTATTTTTTGGTTGCCTTTTTTTTTTGCATCAATAAAGTCCTAGATAGTTTTTCTTACACCTCAGTTCACCTTGTGAATTGATTTCATCAGTGCTTTCACAATTGTGTCACCTTCATTTTACTGACCTCTTTTATGCACACTTGGTCTAATTCAGTTGCCTTTCCCATTTTTCCCTCAGTACCATTTATGCTTCTCCCAAAAATATATCTGGCACTGTGATGTAAGAGTCTAAATGGTATACCTTTCCTATCTTAAATGGCAAAAAAAAAATGTTAGCAAAATCATTGCAAATTGTCTTCATTTTCCTTCTTTTTGTTATATTCTTTCCTTTTTCTTCTTTAAATACCCTTAGGGCAACTTTGCTTGGTTGAGTTTATCTTTAAATTTGTCTTATTCTTCATTTTATATTCTGAAGTGTCGTTGCCTCTGGCTACCACATATTTCTGCTTGGCAAGTAAGTTAAATGTTTGCTGACTAAAGCACTTTTTAGTTTCTGTCTTCTTCCTGTGGTAACTGATTTATATTGGTTAAGCTTCTGTATGGAAATATTTTAGTCTCTGTCTATGCCCTTTCTTTCTTCCAGCCACATACCACTTTTCATCACCAATAGCATTTGATTAGGTCAAGATTGAGTTATTTCAATTATAGCACACATTTTTCCCCGTCATTTGTATTCAGTCTTCTAGGCTTGTACTAATTTTGATCTTTGCTTTATCAAGTCTATGGTCCAAATGTATGGAAATAGCTGACTCAGGAATGACTCCCATATCAATATGTCATTTTCTGTCCTTTAAAATATAATCAATTTCATTTTATGTGATATTATTCTGTGCTTACCATGTTTGGTAGTGACTGGTTTTTTTTTTTCTTGAAAAAGAAAAGAATCATGATATACAGGTGTAAGCCTTCTGTGTAGTCTAACAGTCTTTGGGCTCTCTCATTCCTTTTTGTGGATCTATGTTTTCCAATGTTTCTCCCTTCTTATATTTCTCCCTTTGCAGTGAAATTAATGAGTACCAAAGAATATGTTGATTTAATTTGATGAATGTTATTAATTTTTTTGTCTATTTTTTTAAACTCTTCAGTCTCTGCATCAGATGTTGATGACTAAATTACATTTATTTTCATGGTAATTTTTCTTGGCAAATAATTATTATTAGTATCATCTGACAAGATGAACCTAGTACCTCATGGAATGATGTTTCCTTTTAAAATTGGTGCATGAACAAGCTAACATGGCCAGTCCTTTGTCTCTACAGTGAAAATCTGTGAGCCATTTTACCATTTAAATTCAACTTTCTTCTGTTTACATTTAAATTAATAAAGTCTTCTCTTGAGTATGTTCACTCTTTGGGTCAGTGAAACTCACATTTAGAGTGCCAATAGCTAAGTTCAAGTTTATAAGATGGTCTAAAAACCTGCAATTCTTAGCACCCTCTCATCCCCTTTCCCTTTATCTCTGTTACAGCAGCAGCAGAAGTAGGAGGACTGCACAGGATTCTGGGTCATTCAGTATTTTGCTTTGCTTCATGGGCTGCAGTAGCCAAAGAATTCGGTATCCATTATTCTACTGGGGATGTCTCTCTCTAATTAGCTGGGCTGGTCCTCAGAAGGCTGACTCAGTGGAGGTCTGAGACTGTTTGAAGAATTTATGGAATGGTAGAATCTGTCAGATCCTTTAACCTACTGGTCTGGTTTTTGTTTTGTTTTGTTTTTTTAGAACTCTCCATTCCTTAAGGAGAACATTGAATAAGATTAAATTTAAAGAGAAATGAAAAATGAATGTAAAGTTTCACACTTGGAATAGAAAAATCTACTTCACCATTATAAAGATGGAAGTATGCGTTACCAAAAGGTAATCATCTGAAAAAGATCTGAGAGTTTTATTGGACCACAAGATCATTATGAGATAGCAGATTGATGTAGCAGCCCAAAAGGGAATGCAATATTGGGTTTCATTATAAGAACTTCCAACATAAAGGAGGTAATAATATCCCTGATACACACTGTCTAAGTATGATGAGATCCCAAGTATTTACATTTTTTAATGTTCTTGGCACATAGTAAGCACTTAATAAATGTTTGTGGATTAATTGGTAACATTATTAAGCTGAGAGGGTAAGGGAATAAATTAAATATTCCTTTATAAAAATAAAAAAAAATTCAATCATTAGCATGTAGTTTTTCCTCTTTCCCACACTTTTCTCACCTGCTGAAAAGAATGGAAGAAGAAAAAATACAGAATCCCCATATTAAATCTGCATAGTCAAGCAATATAAATCATAACATTAACCAGGTTCAAAAATGCATTTCTCATTCTGTGCATTAGTCCATGATGTCTCTGACATGATGGTTGGGTGGCGCTCTTCCTCACGGGTCCTCTGGAATCATGGTAAGTGATTTACTATAATTGATCAGAGTTGTAAGTCTTTTACAATGTTGATTTTACAATATTGATGTTATAGTATAAATTCTCCTACTCACTCAGCTTACTTCACTCATATCAGTTTACACAAATCTCAGGCCTTGTTAAAACAATCCTTTTCTTCATTTCTTATAACATAATAATATTCTATTACATTCAAACACTATTATTTGTTCTGCCATTCCCCATTGATTGAGTAGGCATTCCTTTTTAAAAAATTAAGTAATTTATTTTTAGTTTTCATCTTTCATTTCCACAAGCTTTGGAGTTTTATATTTTCTCTGCCTCCCAGAGAAGGCAGAGAAGATGGCATCCAATCTCATATAGACTTTACATATACATTCATATTAAACATGTTTTTCACATTAGTCATGTATTAAAGAATTAGAACCAATGGGATGAATTACAAGAGAGAAGAAACAAAAGAAAACGAGAAAGGGTGGCTAGGTGGCTCAGTGAAAAGAGCTTGGGCCCTGGAGACAGAAGGACCTGAGTTCAAATCTAGCCTCAGACACTTAACACACACACACACACACACACACACAACCCTAGCTGTGTGACCTTGGGCAAGTCACTTAACCCCAATTGCCCTGCCTTCCCCCCTCCAAAAAGCAAAAAAGAAAAGAATAGAAATCGAAAGAGAGAGAGAGAGAGAGAAAGAGAGAGAGAGAGAGAGAGAGAGAGAGAGAGAGAGAGAGAGAGAGAGAGA
>NW_027186457.1:8516223-8625484 GCF_028583685.1 Petaurus breviceps papuanus | reverse complement strand
AGAGAGAGAGAGAGAGAGAGAGAGAGAGAGAGAGAGAGAGAGAGAGAAAGAGAGAGAGAGAGAGAGCAAGTGCAAATACTATGCTTCTATCTACATTCTGACTCTATAGATCTTTCTCTGAATGTCAATAGCATTTTCCATCATGAGTCTTTTGGAGTTGTCTTAGAACCCTGCATTTCTGAGAAGAGCTAAGTCTTTTGGAGTAGGTATTCTTTAACTAGGTTTTAGCACAATGTTTGATAATATCTTTCATGCCACTCTTTTAAAAAAAATGGAGTGATTTGGTCAAGATGATAGCATAAGTAGGTGAATTTGGAACTCGTTAAAAGACAAGGCATGGAGAGTAATCACTAATTAGGTTAGATGCCAATTAGATGCCAAGATGGAAGGAAGTCATATTCTTCTGCACATTGCCTTTTTTGATCTCAGCAACTGAGTACTCTTTCTTCTTAATTACCTTATTTTTATTTTGTATTTATTCTCTATCTTTCTCCCTCTTTCTTCCTTCCTCCCATCCCCCTCTCTATTTACATATTCACATATTGTCTACCTATTAGAATATAAGCTTTCTGAGAATAGAGGTCCTTCCTTCCTTCCTTCCTTCCCCTCTTTCTCTTTGTCCTGTATCCATCTCCACAACCTTCAGTCTCTTGACCCCTCAGTCCTTTCCCAGGCCATGATCTCTGCACTGCCTACATTCCCCTCCCTACACCTCTACATGGTTCTCTTCTCTTGAATTCCTTGCCCCCTTACTCTATTCCCAATCTTTTCCTCCCAAGCCTTAGTCTTGGGTTACTACCCCCATTTGTTGTCTTTCCTCATACTCACATGTTGCTGAACATATCTGGAGGGAATCATGAAACCATGATGACCAGGTCCATTAAAAATTTATTCTACATTATTTCAACCAGGTCTCCACTATAGCAAGGCAATCATTTAACACCATGAATGACTCACTATGCCATTTACCATAGCAGTTTTTCCAAACCTTTTCATCTCTTCCAAAATTTTCCATTGTTCCCCCATCTTCTCAGTTGGGGACTTTGCCTCATAGTTCACTGAAAAAAAATTGAGGCCATTCATCAAGAAATTTTGTCTTCCTTTCCAAAAAAATTAGAGCTAACCAGAAATGGAATGGTCTACATTGGGAATCCCCTCCATGAAAGTCTTCAAGTAGAGGTACACAATGAGCACTTGCTAGGGATACTGATGGAAGGAATTCTTGGTCATATATGGGATGGACTAGTTTCTCTCTGAAATTTGTTTCAACCTACAATTCTGTAAATATTTATAATTGAACAATGTTAACTTGAAAAGATCTTCAAAGATCTTGAAGGACTCTGTTCTTAGCCACATCCTTTTTGATATTTTTATCGACCACTTGGAACAAGACATGCAGTTGATGACATATTATCAAATCTGTGGGTGATACAATGCTGAGAAGCAACGCTAATAGATTGAGTGGCAGAGTTATGTTCAAAACAATCTTAATAGATGGGATAATGGGATCAAATAAGCAAAATGAAATTTAACAGGAATAAATGTATTTTGATATTAGGTTAAAAAGTCAATTACTTAAGTACATAATAAGAGAGACCTGGCTTGATAGTGTTTCACGTGAATGAGACCAGAGTGTTTAAATTGTCCATAAGCTTAAATAATCTGATATGCAGTTGCTAAAAACAAAACAAAACAAAACAAACAAACCTAAACCAACTAACTAAGCAAACAAAACAAAAACAACAAAAAAAGGAGTCTGATCTTTCATTATATGTTCCTAGTACCCAGACCCAAGAAAATAAAAATCTCACTTTACTTTAGTCAGGTCAAATTTTAAGATAGAAATTTAAGATAGACATTAAGATTGACAAACTGTGAGTAGGGTGACAATGGAATATCAGATAATATTATTAGGAGAGATAATGGAAGGAAAGGAATGATTAAGTTTGGAAAAAGCAAGATCACCTTTTCTTTCTTTTCTAGTCTCCCACCTCCCTATCTCCCATTATCAGTGTTCTGCCTCCCATCTCTTTTCCTTCTCACTGCTAGAAAACAAAAGAAAATAAAAAACCTGTAACAAATAAGCATAGTTAAATAAAACAAATTCCCACATTGGTCATTTGCAAAAATGTATGTCTCATCATATATATTTGTCCACCACCTTTTTGTCAGGAGGTAGGAAGCATTCTTTTTTTATCATTCATCATCTAAAATCACAACTGATTATTCTGTTGATCAGAATTCTGAAGTCATTCAAAATGGTTTATTTTTTACAGTGCTGGTGATATAGGATAAATTGTTTGATTTCTACTTATGGTATTCTGTATCAATCCATACAAGTCTTATTAGATTTCTCTGAAATCCATTCTCTCTCCCTCCTTCCTCCCTCCCTCCTTTCCTTCCTTCCTTCCTTCCTTCCTTCCTTCCTTCCTTCCTTCCTTCCTTCCTTCCTTCCTTCCTTCCTTCCTTCCTTCCTTCCTTCCTTCCTTCTTTTATGACTTTGGTTAATATCCCCTCTTTGACATTTACTAGTGGTGTGACCCTGGACAAGTCACTTAACCTCTTTGAGCATCAGCCAATTTCTCATTTACCTAATAGTCGTGTCTACCTCACAGGATTATTTTGAGTATTAAATGAGATAATGGATACATTAAATCTCTTTGAAAACTTTAAAGTACTATAAAAGTGTGAATTATTAGTATTGATCAAGGCTAAAGATCCCACAGACTATTTCTCTTCTTTTCTCTTGCCAATGGAAACCTTTTTGTCTGGCAAATAAAACAAAAAAACCTTAATCATAAATAATAGAAGAAATGTAGTTGCTTTTAATGAGGGAAAAGATCTGGATTTTATGTATTATCCCAATAATAAGTGTTTCAGAAAATGATGTGATCATATATAAATCCTGAGGCTTTTAGGGGAGCAGCACTGAGTAGTAGGTATAGAGCTGGCTTTGGAGCCAGAAGGACCTGGGTTTGAATCCTATTTCTACACATATTGACTGTTTCATCATGGGTAAATCATTTCAAACTTTCAGGGTTTCTGACAACTCTCAAAGACCCTGAATTGCAGAGTAGGTGCCTTTCTGCTTTGATTGAGACAGCTCCCTCACTGGGAATTCCCTGCCATCAAGGGTGTGTTGCAACCAGCTGATTGTTAAATTTTCAGTGTTAGTGTTGATACCTCAGAAATAGGCAAATGCTACAAATAAAGGTTTAATTTATTGTTTTATTGTCTAGATTTAAGAAAGCAATGGAAGGAATGCTAATATTGCAGATTTAAACTTAAAAGTTTGTCAAATATACTTCTCCCCACCCTGGAAAGCTGGTTGTTAAACATTTAAAAACATACTCCTACTAAGACCAATGCAATCCAAGGTATCATTAAAAATAAAATAAAACAAATCAGAGTACTGAGATCTGGATGAGTCACGGTTAACCTCTGGCAAAATTGCAGAGCAGATGAAGTTTGTTTTTGACATTCTAAACCTTCATGTCAGCAGCATATGACCCATTTGATGGGGTTTATTCCCTCTTTCAATCACAGACTTTCAGGACTCTCTCCCACCTTTTTTCTTTCAGAATTACAAGAAAAGATTTGATGAGATTATTGCCCCTAAGATAATAATGACTGATCAGGTTTAATGTGTGTTAACCCACCCTATGCTGTGAGACAGTACCTATGTCACACTGTCCTCTGGGACACTGTTCTTCTTCTTCTTGTCCTTAACCCAAGTGCCTGAATGGCTAGTTTGCTCTCTGCTAAGCAGAAGCAGAGGAGACGTTGGAACCCTGAAGGTCCCTTTCAGTCCTTCCGCTCCCCCCCCCCCTTCTCCACCACTCTGTTTTCATTAAGGACCAGAGGGAGAAAGACTCTCTTCATAGTCTTTCTATTTTCCCAAACTATCTGGCTCCATGTGACTCTAGAGAAGTGATTAGGAGACCATGTCGGTCAAAAGGAGTGTACAAAGTCCTTTAGCACCTAACATTATGTGGACATAGCTCTGTCGGATCCAGAGCTGGCCGGCCCCAGCCTAGAAAGACCTGGGCATTCTCTATCCCTTCCCCCACCCCCACCCCATCCTGTGTTAAGGTTAACAAAACTTTCTGTAGCCTTGTTAGTGAGCCTGAACTTTGAACAATGGCCCAGAGGATCGATGTTAACCATTTTTTAAAATGAAAGAGAAGAAAGAGCTAAATATGAAATGCAACAATGAGCCATCCAAGTCCTTGGCACATGTGATAGCTCTCTCAAACAGCTGTTGGTAATTTCATCCCTCCAATAGTGCTAACCTGGAGATGTAGTCACAGCACCAGGATGCCATCAATCAATGGGAGGATCCCAGCAGTCAGACCCCTGTCATGTCCATATGATATCACAGCAGCAGGCATTACATGGCACTGGCTGCGGGGAGGGAGAGGAGGAAGAAACTGGGATCCCGTGAATCTCTGCGGCTAACGGACAGTCCCCAAGTCACGGTGACACTTGCACTTGTTTCTTTGGGATTTGATGTTCCTCTTGCTCATTTCGCATCTGATTTATATCCTTAACTATTACTTTGGACAGAATAAAAAGCTTAAAGTTATTGAATAGAAAATAAAAAGACCTTCCATACACACATACATATACAAACACAGACATGTATGCATGTATGGACACACACGTGCCTATGTGGCTGTGTGGATATATATAAATACATACATGTATACACACATATATGAATGAAACTGTTGTAGTGGGTAGAGTGCTAGGTTCAGTAAGATCTAAGTTCAAGTCTTGCCTACATATTGACTGTGTGACCCTGGGGCTGATTGCTCCCCCCCCCCCCAAAAAAAAAGAAAAAAGTTCCCTTCAAGGATGAAATCACAGATCTGGTCCAAATGTATGTGTATATTGAGTCATCTCTCTCTGTCTCTCTATCTCTCTCTCTCTGTGTCTGTCTTTCTCTCTCTCTCTTACCATGTGTAGCAGCAAGCACCCCAAGCGCGTCCTCAGGGTTTGCTGCCCATACAGGTTCTTGGATCTGCTTTGTTAAAGGAAAGCAACTCAAAATGGGTTAAACAAGCTTACTTTAATCAGTCAGACATATATCATTTACCTTGTTCAGGGGAAAAAGGTCAGCACCCCAAACTTCAAAATATACAAGACAGAATTATCAAGACATTAACAGATCAAGTAGACAGCTTTCCAAACTGTCCAACCATTACATCCATACCCAGTCAACATCTGGGTTTCCACATCTGGGTTTTTCAAAGCCGGGGGACTCTCAACAACGGCTTCCCAGAATTCAGATCAAATCACAGAACACTTCTCAAAGTGAGCGCCCCAAACAAAGCTACACATCAGGGCTTATATAGCCTTCTCCTGGCTCAGAGAATGTTAACAACCTTATTGACTCACTGGCCAATCAAGAAGTATCTACTGAAAAACAAGCCTCCCTCCCCAGACTTCAGGTGCATTTTAGCCTAGGGGCAGGGAAGATCTTCCAAATTTGCATTCCCATTACACCATGTCACTCCCCTACTCAAACTCTAATGGCTCCTATTGGGTTTAGAATAGGGTTTCTCTGTTTTTTAAAGTGCTTCAAAACTTGGTCCCAACCTCTCTTTTTAGCTTCATTATATATTCTTCCCTTTCTCTCACTCTGTGGTCCATCAAAATTAATCTTCTCTATGTTCCTCACACATGGCATCTATCTCCCATCTCTATGCCTTTGCATTTGCTGTGCCCTATGCCTGGAATGCACTCCCTCTTTGCCTCTATTTCCCAGAATCCCTCATTTACTTCAGCTCAAGTACCACCTTCTGTTTGTTTTTTTTTTTTTTCTGATCCCTTCAGGTATTAGAGCCCTTCCTCATTAACTGCATTGTGTTTAACTGCCTTATATTTATTTAATAAATACTATGATATTTACATAGTGTCTCCTTTGGTGGAAGGGAAATTCCTTGATTGCAGGAATGATTTGACTTTTGTCTTTTTATTGACAGTGATGAGCATGGTACCTGCACATCATAGTTGCTTAATAAAACAATACCAATGTAAATATATACATATTTGTACAAGTGTTTATATACAAATGCATATGTGGCATCAAATATGATAACTTCTGTGTTCCATCTTGCTCTTACTGAACTGTTGGAGCTTCTTCATTTTTCCTTGTCACACTATGTAAAATGAGGCCCCTCCCCACAAAAAAAATCTGAGTTAAAAAGCATATTGTTTGATGCAAACATGTTTTGGGGAGGTGAAAGAACTCTATTGGCTACTTATCTATTACTGTGAATTAGTTTAGTCAAATTGATTTCTTTCTAACACCTTCCAGAAATCACATATTCAGTGGTTCTAGGGGTACTGATGAGGTTAGAGTGTGTGTCCAACAGGATGTGCAACACATTGGGTGGTGCTTCAATGAGGATCCTAGATCATGAAGGCACTAAGGACCTGGGAGGAAGGAGGACAAAAAGACAGAGAAAAGTAAAGAAAGGGAGCTGGGATGATGTCTATGGCAAACTTTATGCATTTTTATGTTTTCTCCAGTTCTTTCCTTAAACCAAGGATGGGGGGGGGTTAGTAACTTTGCTTCCTCCCCTCCTCCTTTTTTGCCTCCCTCTTGTACATATTGTACAATTGTACTCCCTCTCAGGAACCATGTCATTATTATCATGATGGTGATGGTGGTGACGACTATTTTAGCTAAGCTAAATTATGAATTAAAAAAAGGCTTTAGTGGGCAGATTTGGAAGCCTATTCACCATTTATAACTTTGTTTTAATGGGAAAATGGATTCTAATTTCTAAACAACTGACTTGAAAATGAATTTTTGAAGCATAACTATTTCAGAAGTAAGGGGACAGAATGTATTGAATTTCAATGAAACACTGGGTCTTAGACTGAGATCAGAATCATAGCTTTGTTTCTCGGCAGTTGCCATAACTCCCCTCCACCCATCCTGATTCTCTTACCCATCCCTCCACTTGAATTTGCATTATGACCATGTCCATTTGCTCATGTTCTAAAAGAGTGATTGCATTTAGGAAACATTCAGACAGCAAGATGGGAAAGACAGACAAATGCACAGTCAGAGATTCCAGAAGCAGGAATGAGTGAGCCCAAGGTTTTAAATATCTGAGAATCACGTGTTGGAACTGACATCCATTATAGAGCTGCTGTAGGGTGGAAAATGCCATAGACCAAATTGTTTCACTGATGGTCTCCAAAATAGATATTCAAAGACAAAGATCACAAGCTATACTTGCCTCTCTTGGCCACTGGCACTTTGGCTTTGTCTAGACTTAAAAAGGAAATGAGGAACTGAAGGGCTTTTGGGGATAATTTATGAAAAGACTAGGAGTCAAGAAAAACTTTGAGGAGATAAAAAAAAAATTTAAAGAGTAGTGGCTTGGTATTCAGAAGACCTCAGTTCAAATCCCACCCCTGAAACTTACCACCTATGTGACCTTGGTCAAGTCACTTAACTGGGCTTCTGTTTTCTTATCTGTAAAATGAAGGTATTGAATGATATGGCTCTGAGGTCCCATCTAACCCCAGGTCTATAAATCCTGTGATGCTCTAATTATTAGGAGGACTGATATCCTAATGAATAATTTATTTTGATCACATGCAGTGGACAATTGCAAACAGTCAAAGGTTGGGAAGCTATTTTTTACTTTAAAAAGGACCTCAACAGGATTTTTTTTTTCTCTTTTAGTTGCAGAATCATTTGGATACAATAACACAATGGAAGAAACCTCTGCCAAAATGAGACAAAAGACATGTTTAACAGATACAGAATCTCTACATCACATACCCAGCCATTTCTTTATTGAGAGTGTATGTGTTTATACACGAACAAGTTTAATCACCACTCCCTGATGGTGAATCATTGGCTAGCTATCCCACTGTGAATTGATGATCACAAAAACGAGTCAACAAAATTTAACTTTTTATTGGTCATTTTCTAGATTATTTCAGAATTGGAGCTTCCTAAACCATGCCTCCTGGATTACTATGTAGATGATGCTTTCATTCAAGATAATTTTTTCCAGGCAAGGTCTTTTCTGTTCTCTGACATTTTCATCTCTAAGATTCAAAATTTTTGCTTTTATTTTTTACAAAAGCCCATCTCTCTCTCTCTCTCTCTCTCTCTCTCTCTCTCTCTCTCTGTTTCTCCCTCTGTCTCTCTGTCTCTCTGTCTCTCTCTGTCTCTGTCTCTCTCTCTCTCTCTGTCTCTCTCTCTTTCTTTCTCTCTCTTTCTCTCTGTCCTTTTATCTCTGTCTCTCCCTCTGCCCTTAGTAGTAATCAGCAAATTCAAATGATTCAAGAGGATTATAAAAAATGAGAATCATAAATGAAATGATGAATTTCTTATATGAACACTTTATGGAGTGTTTATTAAATTGAACAAGGCAGGAACAAAATTGACCTATTTGTTGCTCTAGACTTTTTGGAGCTATCAATGTTTATTGGCACATGGGCACACTTTCATTTGTTATACCTCTCTTTAAATGGTTAGAATCTTTTTGGACTACTCACACACATCATTTTAGAAAATTTATTGAACTATGGTATAATAGAAAGGCCATTAAGGCTAGAGTTAAATGACCTAGGTTTAGCCTACTTCAACAACTTTGGTAGGCTCCATTTTCTCATTTCTAATTGCTTTCATTTCTCAACACATGATTCTCAAATATTAAAAAAAAACACAACAAAAACTTAGAATCACTTGTTCCCACTTTCTGGAATATCTGATTGCGTATCTGTACAGTTCAAGAGTTGATATGAAATCTTCAATGAGCCCATGTATTTAGAGCATAATAGAGCCTAGAGGTCATCTGGTGCAGCTTCCTTATTTTATAGATGAAGACACTGAGGTCAGTTAAGGCAGCACAGGCAGTTAAGTGACAGGGCTGTGTAACTCCTCATCCTCCTTCCCTTCCTCCCTCTTATTCTCCGCCTATTTTTTCTGGTGATTAGAACATAAAGCAAATGAGGGCAAGGTGGTGGATGGACTGACATAGAAGCCAGTTTGCAGTATAATTACTAGAAAGATGCAATACTTTTGGGTCACCTTCAGATTGAATACCAAGGAAAGATTTTCAAGGCTTCCTCTCTTTTATCTAGTGTGGTATAAGGAAAAGAACAAAGGATTTGGAGTCAGAGGACAAGGGTTTGGATCCTGACTTTGCTAGTAACTACATGCGTGGCTGGGAACAAACCATCTTACTTTTCCAGGCCTTACTTTTCACATCCATAAAAGAGAAAGGTGAAGTTTACAGTGTTTCGGGGTTATCATCCAAATTCTCTTCTGTGATCTCTGTCTCAGACAGAGAGATATCCCTATTCCTTGATGACAATTATATCTTTTTACTTAAGACTCTGATCCTAATTGTTTTTTGGCCTTCTCTAGGGTATTTTTCCAGCAAATATACCCACCTTCATTATGTGTCTTCATTTGTCTCATCTTTACTGATTACTCCTCATTTGATGATGAACTTACTTTGTTCTCCCCCGTCCAAATATAAGAATGGGAAGTAAATTGAGTTAATTAACCAATCACCCTACCCTGCTTAAAGTAACTAAGACAATATTCTACTCCTTAAACTTTTATCAGAGAAAAATATATCTAGTGAATGAATTAATCAAAGTCATTAAACTAATAGACGCCCTTTCCCTCTCTCCCCACTGCCCTAGTTGATCTTTAACAGAAGAGGGAGTTAGTTCATAACCCAGAATTCAAATACCTGGCAGGTTAAAGGAGAGAGCAGTTGCAGCCAAGCACCTAAGAAGAAATTTCTTAATGGGTAAGGAGTAGAGCCTTTGTTTTCTCAACACCTCTTTACCATAAGGCAACTCTGTGAACCTTGGAGGGCCAAAGGATTTGAATTTTTCATCGTTATCTTAGCTGTGTCAAAGAACAGCCATGACTAGGGACAGTATAGTGTCTATATTGGGAGTCGAGGACAAAATGAGGAAAGATAGCTTTCGGACTCTACAAGGAGCCTAGCAGAAAGTGAGGCCAAACCATAGGGGTACATTATGAGGTTCCAGCCAAAGGATTTCCACTATCTGTGTTACCTCATTGCCACATGTGCTCTAAGTTTGGGCCCATTTTTTTTTTCTTGGACTCTGTACTTGTGAAAGAGTACTTTGTACTATATGAGTAAATACCTGTTTTCAAGAACTGATTAAGTCTTGCTGTTTAATTGATACAAACTGATATTTGATAAGGGAGGAAAGCATACCTTTTTGGGGCTCATTAGTTATATCACTGGAATATTAACCCATTAACACATTTGCATTACCTTTAGAAATTTTAAAGGGGAGATATAGAAGCCACCATCTGGGATGTTCTAACTGTTGTAATTGAATCATGTTAATTAATAAAACTTTTTATAGTGTTGTGTGCCAGAGTGAGTGGAGATTGGGAGAGTAGTTCAGAGCCTGTACTATGCTAAAACAAATGAATAAACATGCCTTTTCTGGATCCTTCAAACCTATCTAGCCTATTGTCTCAACTTTCTCTTCCCTTTTCTGGTTGAACTTCTTGAAAAGTTGTCCATAAAACCAAATGCCTTCAGTTCTTTGTCATTTTCTCCTCTATCTGTTGTAATCTGCTTTCCATCTCTTAAACTTCTATCTTAATCACCAGTAATAACCCATTGACCGATTTTCAGTACTTCTCTTCCACTATCTTTCTGTAGCATTTGACATTGTTGATCAAGTTTTCTTGAATATTTTTTTCTTCTCTGGCTTAAGAAACATCTTTTTCTTCTTCTTTTCTAACTACTTGGGTTTCTCCACTATTTTCTCATCCTGTTCTGATGCCTGAAGGTAGTCCTTCCCAAAATTTTGTCTTTCCTTCTCTTCCCTGAAGGAAGCTGGATAGGTTTTTGTTCTCTATACATGTTCTCATAGAATAAGAGAAGCTGAGGGACAATGAGGGAAATTAGTGGCTTTAAACCCACAACAAAGAAAAATACAGGGCAATAGTTGATTAAAAAAATTGCCATTGTAAATAGTCATTGAAATACAACTTCAAATACCCTAAGCTTCTGGGAAAACAGACACTATGTAAATAAAAAGCATTATTGCTATAATAAGTATTAAATTAAGTTAATAAAAACTAATAAAAAAAAGTTTGGCCAAGTCTACTTTCTATAGGCCATAATGGAGTTCAGATGCTAGTAAGTTTCCCTAGAGAAAATTGGTTGAATATGGGGAAAAAAATTCCTCTAAATTTTTTCCCTTTTCCAGTGATGTGGTAATATAGTGGAACTGTACTTTTGTTTTTTAAAATTTATATTTGAATTATTTAAATTATTTCTTTACCTTAAAGTTGTTTTTACAGTAAGTGTTTATTTTTCTCTTACATCCAAACAAAACAAACATCTTTCTCCACTCTCCAGTGTTTGAGAGTGGAGGCTTTGAGTGCTGGCTGTCAACAGATTTGTTTTTGCCAAGCCAGTATTCTTCAATTAGAACAAAAATGGATAGGGGTCAGGTTTCTGGGATACAGATATTTTGTAAAATTGTTCATTTAAAATATCCATCCATTCTTTGACTATATCTCTGGAAAGGTCAAATAGGGTTATTATTATTATTTTTTAGTTGACCAGAACAATAGAGCAAAGATAGATGGCAGGATTTTCATATCTCTAAGTGCAAATTTGGTTATGTCAAACCAAGTAGCCCCAGAAATATGATCTATTCACTTCATTGGAGTCAACATCATATTTCATATCCTTCCCCTTGGTGTCACTGTGGTTAGTTCTCTGTCTTTCAGGATGATAGATTTATAGAGATTGCCAAATGTCCATTAATGCCCTTCACCCAATTTGCAGAGATCAGTCATTGGAACAAATGGTCTTTAGGATCCTTGGGAAGATGCTATTAAAAGTCATAGGTTTCTTTTGTCAGTTTCAGTTATATACATATTCAAAGTGTGTGTGCGTGTGTGTGTGTGTGTGCACGTGCATCTACATGTGCACACACACTTGTTCATGGAGGGTAGAGCATTCAGGTATGAAAACTATTGACAATGAGGAAAAAATGTAAGAACCCTAAATTTTCTGAGGAGCTCAAACAAAAGCATCGATGCTCAAGGAAATGCTAATTATCTCATGCAAACAGCCACCCACCTACACACTCATATAAACACACATAGTAATTAAAAATTTTTTTTTGTACCAATTGCTCTAGTTAGAAACACACTGAATTCCCTAAGCCTGATTTGTAGGGGGATTGGGATGTGAAGGGGAGTATATCAAGGTTAAAATGAAACCCAAGACTATTTAGTAAAGATGACATGCATGGTGTATTAAAGTCAACAAATGGGATTTTGCACAACATTATGATCTAGTCAATTCTGGTGGCAATGGTGGAGGAGGATGGGGAATTGAAGGGTGAGCTGATTATTTTACCTCTTGATTCATGTAAAGAGACTGATCGTTATTTAGGTGGAAGTCATACTGTGTTGGCAATGAACATGAATTTTAAAGGTTTTTTTTTTTTTTTTTGCTTTTTGGAGGGGGAAGGCAGGGCAATTGGGATTAAGTGACTTGCCCAAGGTCACACAGCTAATAAGTGTTAAGTGTCTGAGGCTGGATTTGAGTTCAGGTCCTCCTGACTCCAGGGTTGGTGCTCTATTCATGGCACCACCTAGCCTCTCCCAGGGTATTTCTTTAAAAAAAAATGAGTGGAGGGGTTTTTAAAGAAAACAACAAGAACATTAGGCACCCTATTTCTTTATTTTTGTTCTCTTCTTCTTGCCCCCCAAACAGACACTATTTTCTCTCTCTCTAGAAAATAGTTTTCCCTACCTTTTTCTTAAAGTGTTTTTTGGGAAAACATGGTGGTCTGGTTCCTGTGCACAAACTCTGAACCCTGAACCCAGATGGCTGACCTCCAAGCATATTGCAAGTATTAAACCCTGTGGAAAAAGCAAGCTTGGGTTCCTTTACTTAGTACCAGGAGTAGCCCATAGGATACTGCTTCTCCAAGCATAGACCCTCTGAGGGATTAGAGGTAATTCGATTCATTGGGCTAGAAGAGATGCGCTAGGTACCCCTTTGTGTATTTTGGGGTGGGGTGGAAAACCTTAGCTTCCTTCCAAGCTAGTCAGGACAACACAAAAACAGACATGCTTCAACAGGGTGAGTTTTTATGATGGCATTCAATTTTTGGAACTCTTTCATGAAATTCTCTCTTCCTTCTCTTTCCTTTTTCCTGCTGAGCCAAAAAAGATGGAAACATTAGAGTAATGGGTAATAGAGGGAGCTAAGGTGATTACTGATGTGACCTCGAGCAGCAGTATTTCAATGGTGCCTAGGTTCAAATACCACCTTTGCCACTACCAATGTGACCTTTGAAAGTTCATTGCAGTCTCAGTTTCTTCCATTGCAAAATGATAAGGCAGGTCTAATTGGTCTCTAAAGTCCCTCGGCAGGGGGGAAGCTAGGTGGCACAGTGAATAGAGAACTGGCCCTGGAGTCAGGAGGACCTGAGTTCAAATCCAGCCTCAGACACCTAACATGTACTAGCTGTGTGGCCTTGGTCAAGTCGCTTAACCCCAATTGCCCTGCCTTCCCTCCTCAAAAAAATAAAAAGAAAAGAAAATGAAATAAAGTCCCTTCAGGCTCTAGATCTGGGATCCAGACAAGTCCTGTCATTCCAAATGAGAAATAGCTCATCTAATCAATTTAACAAACAATTAGTTACCATTATAGTATTTAGCAAACACTGTCCTAATATGAGTGCAGGGTACATAAAGGCACTGTCCTTGAGGAGTTCATAGTATATCAGGTGATATGTCATATAGACAAGTAAGGAACTATACCATAAACATGAAGAAAGTCCCAGAGGGACTCAATGCTAATTACTGGGAAGGTAAGTCAAGAACTTGTGTAGGAGGTGGCAACTGAGAGTAAACAACCAGATTTAGGAGAGTGATAACCCCAAAAGACAGAAATGAGAATATTTGCTTTGTAGAAGGGAAAGCTTTGGTGCAGAAACATTGAATGGTTTGACAGAAGACAAATGGAGAGTTGACCTGCCTGAGGTTTCTTGCCTTCTTGATCTCACTGAGATTATGCTGTTTCCCTTCCTGCTTCCCAGGTTGCAGTTTCAACCTTGACCTTCAGTTTTTGTATAGCATTGGTAAGAATCTACTTCCTGGGTTAAAGTTAATTATAGTTTATATTGATAGCTTATATTTTATAAATACAATAATATTTATTTGTATGTAATATGTTTTAGATAAATATATACAATAAATATAATATAAACAACACAGATAGTTATATTTAAAGCTTAAATATGAAATAGATGAACTTTCATGGATATCAATTTTCTTTTGCAAAATCAAATTTTGATAATGACGTGAAGGGGGAAAACTTTGATTAAGCCTCCCTTCTTTTGGAGATCAATTAAGTGATTAGGGAAAGAGAATTTGGGGATAAAACACATTCAAGGTTTTCATAGGACCTATAGGATTAGAGGGAACAGTTAGAAACATGCTGCCAAGCCCCAAATGCTTATGTTTCTCTTTTTATGAGATGCTCTCAACCCACAAATTGAAGCACTTAGAAAGGCTTTCTTCCCCTCATAAAAATAAATTCCTATCATAATTTCCTTGGCTGGGGTACCCTGTGCCCATCATAAACAATGCAGATTTTCCCCAGGGGTTAGTACCATTAGTTTCTACTTCAGCCCAAACAAAATAGAAAATGGTTGAGATTCAAGATTAAGGCAAAAGGTAGCCCTTTTCTTCTTGTTGGAAACTGGATATTTTGTGTTGATTTTAGATCCCTGACCCAAACTGAAGTTGGACTTTTTTCTTAATAAATTACTGGAGAATCCAAGCCAACATATATTTAAGAATTGGGCACAAGTGAAACAGCAGGGAGTCCATTGGCGTCTCCAGTCAAGTGTCTTACGACCCTACTCTGTTGTATAGGGTGATTGGTATGCCATGCCAAACTTGGAACTAATATGGGGCTGGGCTTTGCCCCAGGCCTTAACATCATGGGAGGTGTTGATCCTTCTTATAACTTTCTCCTTACCCAATGTTAACTTTTATATCTGCCCTCTGCCACCATCATTCAGTAACTGCTACTCATTGCTGTTGGGCTCTTCTTCCTCAATAAGCTCAGTACCCTAACTCTTGTCCTTTTCAAATACCCAGCAACATTTTGTTTATTCAAGAAAGAGCTCTTGATTTGGAGTCAGAGAACCCGGATTCAAATCAAGGATCTGTTACTTACTACCTGTATCATCATGACAAGCCATGTAACTCCTCTGGACCTCAGTTTCTACATATGTCAAATATATGTGTGTGTGTGGGGTTAAGTCACTAAATTCCCTTCCAACTTTGAATCTGTAACCTTGGCTTGCCAGTTCATTAACCTCCCCAACTCCTACGACCTCTACAGACTATCCATGTTCATTGAGCCTAATCTTTTGTTTTCTATTTTATGAGTTCTTTTCTCATTAACACTCCCACTGAAGGGTCATGACTGATACTTGGCATATGATCTTGAAAAAGGGAGTATACCAAAAGTCTTTAGATTAGCTCTATGCTACCATTAGATGCAAATCAGTATTCACACACATATATGTATATATACGTATATATGTATAAATATACATACATATATGTATAAAATTATTCTATGTATACTTCTGTTTATCAGTTCTTTGACTGGATGAAGATAGCATCTTCTTCATATATCCTTTATAATTAATTTGAGTATTTGTAAAAGTCAAAATGACTTATTTGCTCAAAGTTGTTCTTTAAATAATATTGCTGTTACTGTACACAATGTTCTCTTGGTTCTGCTCATGTAATTCTTCATTATATCACCCTTTTTATTATACCATGTTATGGAAATACTTGTTTTATTCCATAAGTTAAAAATAAAATAAAGAAAAATTTAAATAAAAAAGATTATCTGTATGCTTTAGCTTTTCATTCGCTTGATTCATTTTAAAATTATCTCTATTGAGCATTGACTGTGCTCATTTAATCCAATTTTGTGAAGAACTGTAGGAAGTGGTAAGTGTTTCTAGTCAAGAACTTTGGTTGAAAAAGAACCAAAAATCAAGTTGTGATATGTGACTTGTATATGCTGGTGACCAGTTTTACAGTACCAGATGTCTTGTAGGTTACAATGACAAAATATGATAAGAGATTTGAATATTCTTACTGACCTACCCAAGTCTATAAAAGGATTTCATTCTTACAAATCAGTTCACAAAGTCACTGAAAATCTTTTTTTTTTGAGAGCACTTGGGGTTAAGTGACTTGCCCAAGGTCACACGGCTAGTTTTTGTGCTAAGTGTCTGAGGCAAGATTTGAACTCAGGTCCTCCTGACTTCAGGGCTGGTGCTCTATTCACTGTACCACCTAGCCACCCCAACTGAAAATAATTCTTAAACAAAAAAGTTCCCCAGTGAAGAATTTTATGGTAGAAAAATGTCTAGCTCTGTGGATAGGTGGTATTCAGATTAGCTAGGTATTTGCTTCAGCATCCATGGTTCCTGGGTGGCCATAGAATGACTCATGGCATTATTGGATTTATTCCCACTCGAAAATAAAGTTGGTGCCTTTCAATCCAGGCTAGGTATGCAGACATGCTGTTCAGACAGGGTAGGGATGGTTCTGATTCATGCTTGTAAATCTTCTTCTCTGATAGCATTTGAGGGAGGCAGCATGTGGCCCAGAGAATTCTTCTGATACCTGGATCCTTTTTAGTCTAACCTTGTTGTGGCATCTTTGGTCTTAATACAAAATGAGAAACCAGGCCCTTTTTTTAGGTGCATGGGCTTAAGGGTTCTCTGATCTTCTCCTGTCAAGGTCTGGTCTCAGCTTTCTTTGATCTGTTACTTACCTGCCTTACCTGGGTGTTATAGGGATTAATTAATTAATGTTTGTAAAGAGCTTTGAAGATGAAAAGCACTGGGTTAATGCCATTATTACTATCATCATCTCTTTGCCCCCCAGCTGCTTTGGATTTCACTAACCTTCATATTCATTCTCAGAGGCACCTCCTCATTCCATAAAGCTCTGTTTGGACTTGTAGGGAAGGTTTTTGGACCTTCAAAGACTTTGCATTGAAGAGGTTAATTCAATGGCAAATGATTTTTATTTGGACTGGCAGACTTATAATGATTTGAATATGAAAACCATACAGTAGGCAGCATCACATTCAATATTAAACCTCGTTGTCTGGTAGGCTTTGATGAAGTTGGGTTAAGAATATTTTCTTATCATGGTATTTATGTGGCATAGTTCCCTGAGCTCTGGGTTCACAGAGACTGGGCACAGTTTTGGAGTTTACCCAATGATTTCTTCTTTGGAGGGGTTTGTATTCCTTCCTTCTAGAACTGACCTTGTGAAAATCACAGTATAGAGATAGCTGCTTTGGGTTCAAAAGGACAAAAGGATCCTCCTGGATTTTTTCAAAAGTACCCAACATTATAAATGCATTTATTATGATAGAGCAGCTTTAATTTCATCGCACAGAAAATTTGAAAGATGCAAAGGATTCTTGGGATTTTATAAATAATACCAAAGAGGAAAAACAGAAAAGATAATAGTTTAGTAAAGATTCAGCATAATCTTCCCCCTCATTCTCTCCTACCTTTTTGTATCATCTGAAGATTTTTCAGACACAGCGACCATCCTGTGGTTTTGACTCTTCTCAGAAGGAAACTAAACTTGGAGATGCTGGCACCCTGAGTCCCTCTTTAAGCCCACAGGTTACACACAGACATTTCATCTTATGGTACCACTCTGAGGGCTTGGATTCTCCTGGAAGGGTATCATATTGGAGACTGCTAAATAGGATGCTTCTACTGGATGGAACCACACAATCCACACTACAATTCACAAGTGCAGTCATCGCTTCCACATCACAAATTTACCCATCATGGCTTCAATATCTTGCAGGATGGCATAAGAAATTAAATGGGAATTTTGGGGGAGTTTTGTGGATGCTGCAGATGATATGCAAAAACCGCCAGATGACATAGAGCCTATGACCAAATACTTAACCCATGTTTCACAATAAGGTATTGTAAACACTCCATAAAAGAAAAAGAAAAAAGAAATTCAAACTTCTACAGTACAAAGGGAGAGCCAAAAAATTTACATGGATTTTCCAGATGATGTAGAAGGGATAAATGTACAAAGTTTATGTCTTTTGCTCTTCTAGGGCAGCTAGGTAACACAATGGATAGAATGCTGGGCCTAGAGTCAAGGAGGCCCCGAACTCAAATCCAGCCTTAGACACTTACTAGCTATGTGACCCTGGGCAATTCACTTAACCTCTGTTTGCCCCAGTTTCCTCATCTGTAAAATGGGAATAATAATTGTAGTACCTGCTTCCTAGGGTTGTTGTGAGGATCAGTTGAGGTGCTTTGAATAGCACCTGGCATGTGGCCAGTGCTATTTCAATGTTAATTATTGCTATCCTAGGTCATGAATTTAGTCTCTTGATTCTGTTCTCCTCAGCCATGGGATGGTGCATATGATCTTTTTCTCTTGCTGAGAGTCATACTATTTAATAAATTCCCTTTCTTTTGATTAAAGGTTGGATCCCTGGGATGTCAAAATTGGCATTACCCATGAGATAATCTTAAAGGTTGACCCTACACAGAAAATCCACACACCCCTTTGTCACAAAATGGTCATCCAATTCAATCCCATCCTTATATGAAGTAATCCGCAGTATAACATAGTCAATAAATGATTACTCACAATCTGTTTGAAGGTTTCTAAGGAGGTGGAGTCCATCCCTTCTGCTACAGCTCATTCCACTTTCTGAGAGCTGTAACCATGAGGCAGTTTTTCTGCTATCAGCCCTATACTGGCCTTTTTTTTTTTTTTTTTTTGCAATCAGGGTTAAGTAACTTGCTCAAGGTTACACGGCCAGTTATTTCTGGGTGTGGTGCTGACTGTCTGAGCCCGGGATTCGATCTCCAGGTCGTCCCAACACTGGAGCCGGTACTCTTACTCGCTGAGCCACTTGGCCGCCCCTAAGCAATTGGGGTTAAGTAACTTGCTCAAGGTTACACGGCCAGGTGTTTCTGGGTGGGTGCTAAGTGTCTGAGCCCGGGATTCAATCTCCAGGTCTTCTCAACACTGGAGCCGGTGCTCTTACTTGCTGTGCTACCTGGCCGCCCAATAGACTTTTTTTTTTTAAAGCAACTGGGGTTAAGTAACTTGCTCAAGGTTACATGGCCAGTTATTTCTGGGTGTGGTGCTGAGTATCTGAGCCCGGATTCAATCCCAGGTCATCCCGACTCTGGCCCAGTGCTCTTACTCACTGTGCTACCTGGCCACCCCAGCCTATACTGGCCTTTGCAACTTCATTCGTTGTTTTTTGGTTCTACCCTCTGGGACTGAACAGAATATGTCTAATCTCTCCTTCATGTGACAGCCCGTGAAACATTTGAACATAATTATCCTGCTCCCCCAGAATCTTTTCTTCTTCAAGCTAAACATGCCAAGTTCCTTCAGCTGATCCTTTTAGGTCATGGACCCAGAGCCCTTCACCATCCTGGTTGCCCTCCTGTTGATATTCTAACATTTGTCATTTTTCGATTGTGTCTTACTTGTCATGACCCCATTTGAAGTTTTCTTGGCAAAGATACTTGAGTGGGTTGTTATTTCCTTTTACAGGTCATTTTACAGATGAAGAAACTGAGGCAAATGGATTAAATAACTTGCCCAAGGCCACACAGCTAGTGATTGTCTAAGGATGGATTTGAACTCAGGTTATCCTTACTCCAGGCCTGGAGCTCTATCCACTGTGCCACCTAGCTGCCCCTTATTTGATCCTCACTATAGGCCAGGAGGTAGATGTTATTATCATCTCCATTTTATAGTTGAGCAATCAGAGGCTAAGTGATTTGCCCAGTGTCCCACAGCTTGTAAGTGTCTGAGGCCAGATTTAAACAGGTTTTCCTGACTCTAGACCCACTGCTCTATCCACTGAATTCCTCTTAAAGTGTGGTGCCAAGAAATGAACACAGTACTCCAGATGAGGCTGATGAGGGGAGTATACAGTGAGAATATCATCTCTTTAATACTGCAAGTGATGCTTCTGCTAAGCAATCCCAATGTGATTGCCACATCACACCTCTGCTTCATATTGCATTTATAATCCACGAAAACAGGCAAATTCCCTTTAAAACAACTGTTATCTATCTGTTCTTCCTCATTGCATCCAAACAAAAGGCTTTATTTTTTTAGCTATTAAATTAATTTAAACATCAGAACACAAAACTAAAGAAATTCCTATTGAATTTCATCTCGTTGGGGTCATCGCAATGTATAAGCTGATCAAAGATCTTTTTGGATCCCAATCTGCTATTTTGAGTGTTAGCTATACTTCCCAGTTTTATGTCTTCTGAAGAACTAATGAAGAAATAATGTAAGCCTTTATTTAAGGGATTGGTAAAGTTTTTAAATAAGTGTAGGTCCAAGTATTTGGGGGTCCTCCCTTGTCAGCTTCTTGTCACAGTGACACTAGAGTATTAAAAATATTCTTTGAGTCTGGTCATCCAGCCAGTCCTGAATCCATCTGATTATATGATTCTCTAATCCATGTCTTTCCATATTCTTTAAACGATCACCATGAGATACTTTACTTTCCGAAAACCTAGATAAGCTAGAAAGCCCCTCTTGGCTGTCAAAAATAAAATTAAGTTAGTCTGGCATGACCCGTTAATGAAGCCATACTGGTTCTTTATAATCACTCTAATTAGGATAGGGTTCACTAAAAACATTTTCTAGGAGCTGTTCTTCACGGTTGTGGGTAAGCACTTGTCCTCCTCTGCCATGAGCCTTTGTTAAAAGGCAAACATTTCCAGCTCCTGGTGGCATGCCTTCCATTCTTTCTGTACTCTCTGGGTTTCTGTCAAAGAAAGAGAAAAGGGAAAAAGATAGCCCTAGCTCCTTCATCAAACTCCTGAATGTGCATTTGCATAGAATTGTCAGTCTTAGGAGAAACCTTAAGAAGTCATCTGTCTTAGTCTCTTGCCTTTAGAAAGATAAGGTGAATCCTAATTTTTACAGATGAGGTATTCTAGGTCTAGAGAGGTCAGGCTATTGCCCAAGGTAACAGTTTTGGTGGATTCATGTCTCTAAGTCTCCTGTAGCATTAAATATTCAATCTTTAATAAGACAGCTATCCTAATTAGTCAGGCTCTGATTGTTTCCATGCCTCTATTCCAACTAAGTTATCACTCTGCCCCCAGATATGTTTCTCTTCTTATTGCTTCCCTAGATATAAATATCTACTTTGACAGAATCTAATCTTTTCAGAATCCGTCTTGTGTCTTTTTTCAATGTGAGTTCTAATTAAGACTGGATAAAGAACATTATTAGGCTAACTTTTCCTCCCCTTCTCTCTACTCCTCATTTTGCATCTTCTCAAAGCAATGAGCTAGCAGAGGTTTGAATCAATAGTTGTGCTAGGAAGAATTAATATGAGTGTGTTAGATTAGATGAATCCCTTCTTGCTTGAAATTCTGTGATTCTGTGTTAATGTGGCTGATACATAAAGGAATCCTTATTCCCACTGGAGGATTTGTGATGTTAGTATGAGTATATGACATTACCTAGGAGCTTTGGTTTGAAATGCTTTTGAAATCGATTATTGGAGTCTCTTCTGATTAATCCAAAATTAGTATGGGATTATAGCATAGTTTATTGCAAAAGACACAGATTCAGAGGGAGAATGTTGGAATTTGAATCCTGGTTTACCCTCTGTGTGAACTTGGGCAAGTCCCTTAATTTCTAGGAATCTCAGTTTCTCCCTTTGTGAATTGAGGAGGTTGATTAGATAATCTCTGAAGTCTTTTTCAACTTTATTACTTCCCTATTTAGAAATTATCCTTTGAGATCAGAAGGAGTCAGAGTAACTATGGCTTCTTTGGAGTGGATTTCAATGAAATTTTAATTTTAATTCGAAAATAATTAGACCAGCCTCTCACATTTATATAGCACTGCAAGATTTGGCAAGTTCTTTCCTCAAAACAGCCTTGTGAAGTAAGTAGTACAAACATTGTTATCATCCTCTTAAATATAATGAACCAGAGGCTCCAAATTTTAGGTGACTTATCCAAAGTCATGTAAAATTAGCAATTGTTGGAGCAAGGACTTTCATGGAACTCTCCCATCATTACAAACTTTGTGCCCTTTTCCCTATGCCGAATTGCCACACAAATCCAATCAAATTAATCAGATACAGAGATGTGTGAATTGAAAGACAACTCTATGGTCTTCCTATCTACCTGCTTGTGGCAATATGCATTTTTATTTTGTTTTTGTAGTGTAGATGATTAAGATAATATTTTTTCTTCAGTTGAATTTCTCAGAGAAGCTGCTAGAGTATTTTGGGATTGGTTGCAATTGGTACACTCATCTGTGAATGCTATTTGGAAAACATTCTCATCAACAGGGGATTCTGTTGTTTGGACTGTGTTTCGGATATCTTTCATTCTTGTTAAGCATGATAGGTAAGCACATATCTTGTTTTAGACCTTGTTTGATGTAATTATTCAGTGGGTCCTTGAAAAAAGGTATTTCCATAGTCTGACTTGTCATAAAGTCTATTATGTCTGTCCTCTCAAACACACTCTTTGGGTGACTAGACAGAGTTATCAGAACAAACACTGTATCAGACATGCAGCTGGAGCTGTATCTGAAAGGCCTCCTTATCACAGATTTCGCCTTATAACTGATCTCTAGACACCAAGGCAGAGTACCAAGTCATTCCACAGAACACCAGACATCTAAAGAATGGATACACACACACACATTCTTTCCTAGTTGACTGCCTGCCAGTTGGTTTATTGCTGATGGGAAGTGCTTTCTCATATCCCAAAGGCTCATCTGGGTCTTATTCTCTTTCGTTGAATAATCCAAACTGTCTAAAGGCACAAAAGTTACCAGCCCAACTACACGTGCCAGTAACCTATTAAAACACGTTCTTCCTCACAAATCCTGGTTCACACAGTCCCCAACTCATCTTTCCCTACCCCCAAAACTTTAACTCTGCCTATGCGATGCCAAACTCTGACAGATGAATTTTTGTCTTATCTTACCCCCAGACTAAGCATCTCCACCGTTTCCTGGCCATCTCATCATCCAGACCCTACACCAGGGGTCATCTCCACCCTGGGACACTCCTTTTGGCTATTCCACTTAACCCTTCTTTTTGTGGTGGCTTACTCCTTAAAATGTAAATTCCCTGAGGTCAAGGATGACCTTACCGGCTTGTATTTGTGTCCTCTGACAGGGCCTGGCTTACAGAAAATGCTTAATAAATGCTTACTCTATCTCTGGCTGTTTGCCTGTCATCTCTATCTATCTGCCATCTGCCATCTCTCTCTGTCTCTCTCTCTCTGTCTCTCTCTCTGTCTCTCTCTCTCTCTGTCTCTGTCTCTGTCTCTCTCTCTCTCTGGTGAAGGTCCACAGGGATGGGGAACCCATGACCTCAAGGACCTTCTAGGTCCTTGGGTATGGTCTTTTGACTGAGTCCAAGTTTTACAGAACCAATCCTTTTATTAAGGTGGTTTGTTCTGTGAAGTTTGGATTCAGCGAAAGGCTGCATTTAAAGACCTAGAGGGCCACATGTCGCCTCAAGGCTGCAGATTTCCCTCCCGAAATGTAGAGTGTATTCAGAGAAGACTAGTACCTCTGGTGTGAGGGCTGCTGAACCCTTTCAAGATTACTCTCCATGTTTGGTGTCTTCCTAACTCTCACCTGTGGCTATAAGCATTTGTAGCATGTGCAGCAGCCACCCCCCAGGAAACCATTCTGGCAGATGGTCTAAACAAGGCTGAGGGTAACTGAGAGGTCTCAGACTTGTTGGTGAGTTAGGGGGTGTCTGGGTGAGAACAATTTGATGACCATGAGGGCAGCTGAAGCAGCTGCTGTGGAGTGCTTAGAGCTTAGACAGTGAAGATGCCAAGGTCATCCACTACATCTTGAGCCATGACCATTCTGTCTGGCCACTGGACTGTGATGACTCTGGAAGAGAGGGTGAGGCCAACAACTTCATGCAACTCTGTCTCACTTAAATCCAATTTGTACATGAATCAAAAGATATCACCTATACCATTTTACCATTATACCTATTTTAAAGTCCTGTAGCAACAGGCAAATGATAAAGCAACAGGTGCAGATACTCTGGGAGCTGTAGTCACAACCTTGCACAGGTGGCCCAGGCCATAGGGCACCTTCTCGCTGGAAGCAGCAGTGGGATTCGGCACCCCCGGGTGTCTGAGCAGCCTTTTATGGACCACATTGCTCATCTCCTGGTGTGAGGAAGGAGCTAGAAAAGATGCCCTAAAAATTGTCTGCTTACCCAACCTTGGCCTGATTACCATGGCAGGTGGGGATCCCACTCTGTGGTTGAACATGGGAGACCCTGGCAAAGGACCACCCAGCATGGTGAGCCCCCATCAGAGAAGGTGCTGTGCTCCATGAGTAAAGCAAAAGTGAAGTAGCTCAAAAAATGCAAGATGCACAAATTTAGAGAATCCATCCCAAATGTTCATGTGCACTATTTGTGCCCGACCTATGGTAGAGCATTCTGTGTTCATCTTGGTCTAATTAGTCATAGTCAGATACACTGTAACTTGATTCTAACAGAGTGATGTCATTTGGTCCTCTTCAAGGGTGAGGGACAACTACTCTATCATCTATCATCTCTCTATCTATCTCTTTCTCTCTCTCTCTCTCTCTCTATCATCTATCTATCTATCTATCTATCTATCTATCTATCTATCTATCTATCTATCTATCTATCTATCTATCTATCATCTATCTATCTATCATATTTCCACACTCTCTTCCTCCTCTTTCTCCCTCTTCCTCTCTTGCCTTCTCTCTTACTCTTTCTCTCTCACTCTATCTTGTCTTTTCTCTCTCTGTTTCTGCCTCTGTCTGTCTATTCTCTCTCTTTGTCTGTCTCTGTCTCTTTGTATCTGTCTGTCTGTATGTCTCTTATTTTCTCCCTTTCTCCCTCTCCCTCTTGCATTACTCACTGCTGGGCTACATCAGCCTTGCTTCCTTCCTCAGCCTTAGTGCTGACCAAGCTAGCTACTTCCCCTGACCATGGTGCTGCCAGCTTCTCTAACAATAGTGCTAACAAAGTCTAATATAATTTTAATGTACACATTATCTGAAGAGAAGACCGAAGTCTATTGATTGTTCTACTGAATAACTACTTTTTAAAAAGCCAGTAAATAGATAAAATATGACCTTAGAGTAATATAATGGAAAAAAATCCCCACTGAATTAGGCATTAATAATCTGCATTCAAATCCTAGCTTTTCCACTGACTGTGACTGGGAAACTCCCTTATCCCCTCTGGGTCTCAGTTTCTTTATTTGTAAAATGAAGGAGGACTAGGTGATCACTAAAGTCTTTTTCAGTTCTAAATATGTGATCATATCATTGTCTTGTCTTGTCTCTATTATTCAGTTGTATAAATATATGATCTACTCTAATAATAAGCTATTTATATAGCATCTTAAGATCCTATGCTCCTTAAAATATTATTTCCTTTTATCCTCACAACAATCCTGGGAGGTAGGTGCTATTATTACCCCCATTTTACAGATGAAAAATTAGGCAAACAGAAGTTAAGTGACTTGCCTAGGGTCACACAACTAGTCAGGATCTGAGGCCAGATTTGAAATAAAATTTTCTTTATTCCAGGTCAAATAGTCTAGCCACTGTACTGTTTAGCTGTTTATTGTAGGAAAGTTTGTGAAAGCCTGCCTATTTTCTTCTCATACTTTCATAAAGGATATCCTTGATGTATGCATAACCCATTCTCATAAAGATTTTATAGAGAGGAGAAAGTGGACATATGGATCAATAGTTGCTGAGATCTCTATCCCATTTGGGGATATATATTGGATACATGTTACTTGTGGGTAATGAACTGGGTGCAGAATTAAATAAAAGAACAGAATCATAGGATCATTGATTTAGATACTCTTATAAACCATCTAATGAACCTAACTTGCTCATTTTAGTGATGAAGCAATGGTTGAGGGAATGAAGAAATAGGAAGAAACTGGGTTTGATTATATTAGGGAAAATACACCGTGTTATCAATGAACCTGAGATACTCACTCTAGAAATGCTCATTTCTTTTTTTTTTTTTTTTTAAAGCAATAGGGGTTAAGTAACTTGCTCAAGGTTACACGGCCAGTTATTTCTGGGGTGGTGCTGAGCGTCCGAGCCTGGATTTGATCCAGGTCATCCCGACACTGGAGCTGGTGCTCTTACTTGCTGAGCCACCTGGCCGCCCCTAGAAATGCTCATTTCTTTTAAGCCAATATTGTTCCAGTGGTAGTAAGAAAGTCAATGTGGCAACCTGGACAGAGAACCAGAGAATAGATTTTGGAATCAGGAAAACTTGGGTTCAAATCCTGTCCTTGAAACCTATTGACTGTGTGACCCTGAGCCAGTTGCTTAACTTTTTAGGGTTCTAGGCAACTCTCTAAGACATAGAAAAAGTGCTAAGCTGCTTTGGTAGATGACTTTCCTTCATCACTGGCATCTCAGATTCATTTTCTACCTCTATGCTTCTGGTGATTCTGTGTGGCTATGAATCATGAAATACCACATTCCCATAATAATCAAGTAACTAACTTAAAGGAGAATAGAAAGATGTTACCAGCAGTGATCTTTTATACAGATATTGGTATATGAACCATAATCAAGGACATGGAATTTCTTGGAGTTGTTTCACTTGTGTTCAGTTTTGCTTGCCACAGTTCAGCAAATCCAGTAACAAGCTGGAATATGTCTAGAGGAAGTTAACCAGAGTGGTGAATAATTTTGCAGTCACACCACAGGGGAATTGGTTGAAGGAGGTGGGGAATGTTTGACCTGGAGAACAGATGACTTAGGTGGACACATTTGTTAGACTCAACCATCTGAAGAGCTAACCTGTTGAGTTTGGGCTTAGAGAATAAAATTGAGACTACTGAGTGGAAGTTCCAGGAAGGCCAATTTTGGCTAATTATCAAGGGAGAAACTCATAACAATTCTGAATCATAATTATGAATCACCTGGTGATTTTTAAATCCCAATCTGACTAACTACTTCTTAGGGTTGTTGTCAGAAAGGTTCATTCTATTACTATGAGTTGGATTAGATGGCATCCATGAGTCCTTCAAACTCTGAAATTCTATGATTGTATGAAAAAGAGGTAAGTTAGTGACATAAAAAGAATTAGACAAAAAAGAATTAGACAGTTGGATATTATTGGCAGGGATCTGTGACTACTGACTTCCATTACTGGTGTTGGGCAATTCTGGGAAAACGCAACAGAAGAGTCATTACTAGAACAGGTGACATACTAATTGTTTGGTTTTTGCCATTGTATATCCAGCACTTGCATAAAACAAGGCTTAATAAATACTTGTTGAATTGAATTGACTTGAATTTTCCTGATTCTTTAATCCTGGTAAAGGGCACATTTTGTGCTCTCATCTTAGATAAAAACAAAACCAAACATCTAAAAGAAAGCTCTTGGCAAGCTAGATAGATGGATGATTGTAGGAAGACAAGAATTGAATTATGATAAAAATAAGCATTGATATAGCACTTCAAGTTTTGTAAAGAACTTTGTGAACATATCAGCAAACAGACATGTTATCTCATTTGACAACTTACCACAACCCTGAGAGGCCAGTGCTAATATTATCTCCCTTTTTTGGAGGACCTGAGGCCGAGAGAGGTCAAGTACTTTGTCTGGGCTGACATGATTAGGAAGTGTCAGAGGTAGGATTTGAACTAACATCCTCCTGACTCCACATTGAGTGCTATATGCACTATACTACCTAACTGCTTCCGTTGAACAGTATGACAAAGCCTGGGGAACATAACCACATTGTTAAAATCATAGATCCATTAAAATGTCAAAAGATAAAGACATATTTCTTTATTTTTTCAAAGATGTGGCTACCAATGGTGATTAACCTTTGAAAATAAAAGTATGAGTGAAAAATGAACCCTATTTTATGTAGATGGAGATATTCTCTGGCTTTTGATTCTGGTCATTATTTGAAAAACCTTCTATTTATAATTTTGTTTCTGTCTCATAGCTGATTAAAAGATTTGATTGAAACAGGACCAAGTCATATATCTTGCTACCAGCCCATTCTAGTCTGTATGAAGTTGGGGTTTCCCAGGTAGCCATAACTGGGTTGCATTATTTGAAACCACCCTTAAGCTCATCCATGGGAGATTTATTCCACCCTTACTACAACCAGAGTTTGGATAAAGTCAACACCTTTTAATCTACTCAAGTTGTTCATCCAAAATAGTGGGGGAAAAAATCTCCAAATCATTCCTAGCCACTTGATACTTAATCTTAAATGTGCACATGCCCCACATTTTTGAAATTTACAACTTCAAATAAAATAGCACAGAACCATTGGGAAGTTCAGCCTAAGTAGGTGGAGGAGGAAAAATTTCCCAGCATCTCCGTTGTGTTCCCCTTGCTAAACATCTCTGAGAATCTATTTAGTGCTGTTCTTACACTGTTCATCTTAGACTGGGGCTTGGTATCACAGTATCTCACAGTAGTTCAACCTATACCTGAAAAAATCTTCTCTGTAGTCAGATTTTGCTTGAAGACCTCAAGTGAGGGGAATACCACCATTTTGTATGATAAGACTATTTCACTTTGGGATAGTTTTAATTGTTAGAAGGTTTTCTTTATATCAATTCGTAAATTTGCCTCTTTGTAACTTCACCCACTTCTCCTAGTTCCTGTCTTCGGAGCTGAGGAAAAAAGAAGTATTATCATTCTTTCATATAAATGGTTTTTTAATATATTTAAATGCACATTTGTTAAACATCTATTCAAATGCTGTGCTCATAATTATTATTATTTTAAATTGTATTATTTCACTTTCTTTAATTATGAATCATTCATTTCCCCCTCTAATCCGCCTTTAACCAGCAACTTTGAGACAGGAAGAAAGAAAGAGAGAGAGAAAAGAAGAAAAGAAGGAAGGAATATAGAATTCTTGTACCAAAAAACACAGTCAAATAAAAGATAGTCCTATATTTTGATGTTCAATCATTTCATTGTTTCAGTCATTTCATGCCCTTTTCTTTGTGATTCCATTTGGGGTTTTCTTGGTAGAGATACTGGATTATTTGCCCTTTCCTTCTCCAGCTCATTTTATGGATGAGGAAACTGAGGTAAACAGGTAACTTGCCCAGGGTTATACAGTTAATCAGTATCTGAAACCAGATTTGAACTCAGGTCTTCTTAATTTCAGACCCAGTGCTCTATCCACAATGCCACCTAGCTTGTATCAAGCACACACAAAAATGTGTTTCTTATTCTGCATATAGGTCCATCACCCCTTTATGGGGAGGCGGGTGACATTCTTCTTTAATCATTTAGTGGATCAGAGTTCTTAAGTCTTTTAAAATTGTTCATTTTTGTAATATTGATGTTATAATCTAAATTGTTCTAGCTCTGCTCCCTTCGGTCTGTCTCAGTTAATGGAAGACTTTCCATGTCTCTTTCAAACCATCTTTTTCTTCATTTATTACAGCTTAACAGTATTCCACTACATTCATACACCACAATTTGTTCAGTCATTCCCCAATTGATGATCATCCTTTTAGTTTCCATTTCTTTTGTAAATACAAAAAGAGCTACTACAAATAGTAGCTTTTGTAGGCCCTTTCCCTCTTTCTTTGATTTCTTTGGAATAAAGGTCTACCAGTGGTATATCCTGGTCAAAGAGCATGCAGTATTTAGTAGCTTCTTGTGCATCATTTTAAGTTGATTTGCAGACTGGTTGGACCCATTAATACCTCCACGAACAGTGCATCCATGTGCCTGTTTTCCAGTTATCCCTAAAAAAACACTCATCATTTTTGGGGGAGGCAATCAGGGTTAAGTAACTTATCCAGGGTCACACAGCTAGTAAGTGTCTGAGGTCAAATTTGAACTCAGGTCTTCTTGAGCTACTTAGCTGTCTTCTCCATTTTCTTCATTAGTCATTTTTACCTATCTTATAGGTGTGAGGTAAAATCTCATAATTGCTTAAATTTTTTTTGATTAGATTGCTCTAATTTTTATTGATCTAGAGGTTTTTTCATATGGCTGTAAATTTCAATCCTTCCTGAAAACAACATTTATGTCTCCCCTCCCCTAACCCCTACCAAGTCTTTTCTCTTGGCCAATCATCCTCAGTCCCTTCAACTGATCCTCATGTGGCATGAATACAAGTTGCTTTTCCATCCTGGCTATTACCTTCCACACCCTCCAGTTTATACCTGTTCTTCCTAAAATGTAGAGCTCAGAATCGAACTCCATGTTTCTCATGTGTATGTCCATTGATAAAGTGAGACTATCTGCTTCTTCGTTCCAGACATAATATTCTCTTAAGCATCTCTTATTCCTGGATATAATTCCTAAGATGCCATTGGTGTTTTTGACTTCCATCTTGCTAGCTATGGTGATTCACTTGCTACCAGAGGTGCCAAGGCTGGTGCATTGCTTGAGTTTCAGAGTTGTGAAGTGGACCAGAGACAATGGTGTGTGTGTGTGTGTGTGTGTGTGTGTGTGTGTGTGTGTGTGTGTATGCACCAAGCTGCACGCCAATTTGTTAAGCCCCTGCAAGTGGGGATCTACCGGCTGCCTAAAAATGAGTGACCCATTCCAGGTTAGAAGTAAAGCAGGCAGTTCCACTAGGTGGTGCAGTGAATAGAGCACCGGCCCTGGAGTCGGGAGGACCTGAGTTCAAATCTAGCCTCAGACACTTAACACTTACTAGCTGTGTGACCTTGGGCAAGTCACTTAACCCCAATCCCGCTGCCTTCCCCCCTCCAAAAAGCAAAGAAACCCCAAAAAACAAAAAATAGAAGTAAAGCAGGCCAAAACATCTGGGCCACTTGATAGTAGGATCAGGCCTGATACTGGTCACTATACTTCTCGTCTGGGGTAATATGGAGAGATCCAACCTAAAAAAATTGATTGCTATTTCATACAAGTAGAACTTTGAATCTACTAAATCAGGGACAGTGTTAATTTTTGTCTCTGTATTTGTGTTTTCCTGATCTCCCTGGACGAGAAGAGGAGTAGTGGGGATTAGTATTTGGGCCTATAAAAGACTGGAGGGATATGGAATATTGGTTTTTTTTTTAAATGGCAAATTGTTCTCATACAAGATTTTATTGCCTCCTATACTTAATTATTTTCACCAACTCTCAAGCAGAATAAAACTGCCCGTGGCTAAAATAAAATGTTAAGCATTGCTTTTCAGATAATTTACAAACATTAATTTTACTTATGTCCCTTTTAATGCATGACCTTTATCCAACAGTCAATGAATTGACACATTACTAGAGGAAATGAATAATATCCTATTGACATTCTTACTATAAATGATACCAGAAGCCATAAGGACATTTTCCTTCAAGAAGTAAGTAAAGTAGTGGCATAATGTGTCATGGTTCACACAAAGGCAGAAAAAACCAGAATTTTGTGGAGCTCTGGGTCATTCTGCCTTGCAGTGCTCTAACAAGCATCAACTTACCAACCATCATAAAGATATTTGCAGGTTATGTATCATTGAAGCAGGAGGAGAAGGTAGTACAGAAGAAAGAGTGCTGGCCTTGGCGTCAGGAAGACAGGTTCAAATGCCAATTAAGATATTTACTAGTTGTTGAACCCCTAGTGAAGTCACTTAACCTCTGTTAACCTTGTTTTTTTATGTGAAAAATGAAGGAATTGGACTCCCACTTACTAATATCTCTGGGTGGTATAATGGATAGAAAGTTGGTCCAGGAGTCAAGAAACCTGGATTCTGATCTGGTTTCAGGCACTATCTGTGTGACCCTGGGTAAGTCACTTAACCTCTTCCTGCCTTTCTTTCTTCAATTGCAAAATGGAGATTATAAGGGTTGTTGTGAAGATTAAATGAGATAATTTTTGTAAGGCATTAAGGAAAGTGCCTGGCACATAGTAGGCATTTAATAAATGCTTAACTGCCTTTTAGCTCTAAGACTATGATCCTATAAGGAGAGAAATTCTATTTGAATTTGAAAAGATACATCAAACTAAATCAACAAATATAGAAATATTTTGTGATTGCAATGCAAAGGTAGGCACACTTTAATATTGAGTGATATGACTAAGGATTAAGAAATACAAAAGGTTGAAAGCTGGTAGATTTGCTGAATTCCTGCCTTTATATTTCATGAATACTTTCTTTAAGATTGAGTTAGAAGGCACTGAATGTGGTAAGATCCAAACAATATCACAAACATGAAACTGACTATATCTTAGAAGGCAGAAGATTATTAGTTACCGATATGGAAGTCATTTTAAAATCACATCTTTATCTGTAGTCAGACTATTGACTAGTTAGAACAAAGGCTAAAATGAATGACAAATTAGATGAGAAGATGTGAGAAGAAAACACTATTACAAGAGCCTCAACCTGACCTATTTAAATAAGCTATTGATACTGAAAAATGGGAAATGGATAAATATAAGAATATTAACATTGATCAGAACTATTGTTTTTAAAGAAGTTTAAGTAATATAAAACTATTGCCACAAGAAGGGGGCTAAAAAAAGCCAAGAAACTACCTTGTCCACAAACACTTGATATATCTCCTGGCTAAATGGAGAAACATGGCAGCCAAGGCAATCTGTTTAGGGTACAAGATCATTTGCAGAGGAAGATGACAGAGGCTTCTGGCCAAGGTCACTTCACAAAAAGAGCAGACCACAGTGTAAAGGAAAGTAACTTTATAGAAATCATTCTGAGAATATTCCTAGACTACACTTGAAGGTACACAACAAAGTTAGGAAATGGAGCACATTTGTGGGAATTTCTCTAATGATCTACTCTCAACCCGAGGGACTGGAATGACTATATTTACATACTTCAGGACTTGCTGTGCTGTGTGAAGGAGTAGGAATGACATTTAAGATAGAGTTGAAAATAGATCCTAGACTCAATTAAAGACATGGAGAACAAGTCCTTATTGGAGTTAACATATTTTTAGAGTCACATAATGATTAATTTAAAGATATTATAAAAAGCAGAAGAGTCCAAGAGAAGAGAAAATATTATGAATACCATTGTTCCTCCCCTCTCCCCCAGCAAACAAAACAAAAGAAAAACTAGCAACTCCCAACTGAGGCACCATGGTGTAGAGCAGATAGGATGCTAAACATGGAGTCGGAAGATTCTGGCTTCACAACCTTCCTCTCATATTTAGGCCCTGTGACCCCACAGCCAAGTTACGTAATCTCCCCAAACTATTTTTTCACTGATAAAAGAGAGGTTATATTGTTGCTTAAATGACATAGTGAATATAAAGTACTTTGAAAATTTTAAAGTGCTATATAAATGTCAGTTATGATGAAGCAGAGAGGTGAAACAGTGGATAGAGTCTGGAGTCACAAAGATCTGGGTTCAAATTTGACCTCAGACACTTACTAGCTATGCAACCCTGGGCAAATTACTTGATTTCTGTTGGCCTCAGTTTCCTCATCTGTAAAATAGGGATAATAATAGCACTCTGCCTTCTGGGGTTGTGGTAAAGATCAGATGAGATAATAATTATAAAGCCCTTAGCACAGTAACTGGAACAGAGTAAATGCTATAGAAATGTTGTTGTCAATTAATATCCTTATTTCTTGTTTACTTGAGCTAGATCGAGTTGTCCTGATTGCATATTCGAGTTTATTCTTGATGAAAAATGTGATACAACAACAGTCAGGCTTTCTCAGACAATATTCTATTCAAAGCTATATCTTTGAAGTGTAATGACTGATGATATCTTCTCTGGCATTCAAAATCCCTCACAATTTGGATCTCTCTTGCCTTTCAGGTCTTATGTCTTCCTAACTTCCCCCTTCCTCCCCCCACACACTCTACAATACAATAACATTGGCCTCTTTGGTCTTCCTCTTGAATGAAAGCCACTCCAGCTCCTGTCTCCAGGCATTTTCAGAGGCTTTCTCCTATTCCTGGAATTCTCTCCCTCCTCCTCTTTGTCTCCTGGCTTCCCTGGCTTTTTACAAGCCCTACTAAAATCCCACCAATTACAAGTAGCTTTTCCCAGTTCTTTTTAATACAAGTGCCTTGCTGCTAGAGATACCTGCCTTATATCAGTGGAACAGACAGATGAAATCAGAAGGTACTACAGGTGTAGGGGGAAACCTAATGAGCTCAGTTTTGGTTGTGCTAAGTTTGAGATGGTTTGGAGACATTCAGATGTAGTAATACTATTAGCAGTTGGAGATATGAGTCTGAAGCCTAAAAGAAAGATCAGGGTTAGAGATTCAGATATGGGTGCCATATGCATGGAATAAATGATATGGCCAAAGAGACTGTATAGAGAGAGAAGACAAAGCACCCCTAGAAAACTCCCATATTAAAGACTCTGGAGGAGGATAAGGAGCTAGAGGGAAAGTCAGAGAATAAGAGAGGTGGGGGCAGGGATAACCTACCAGGTAGTCAGCTGTATGAGATGTAGCCAAGAGGTCAAGGAAGAATAACCCTGGAAAAAAATCATTGGGTCACTGGGGGCGTAAAGTAATGGAGGCAGAAGTTACATTGGGAGAAGTTAAGGACAGAGTAGGGGGTAAAGAAGTTGTAGCATCAGTTATAGACAACTTTTTCAAGAAGTTGAACAGTGAGGAGTGATTGAACTTAACATTCACTTACATCTCTTAAAACCTTGCTCCTATAGAAGTTATTATATCCCTACATGCCAATTAGTAACACTAGCTGAGTGCTTTACCCTTGCCCACTCCCCCCAAAATATTTTGTTAAAAATATATGTGTGTATATACATATATGTGTATGTATTACAAAGTACATATATATCCATGTAAATTTGCATATATTGTGTGAAATAGTATTTACTTAACTGCACACACATCATTTCTCTATTCCCCAATAGAATGTAATTGTCTGAGGGAAAGGACTGCTTTGCTTTATTATATTCTTATATATTATATTATACTTAGCCCAGTTTTTAGCACAATACCAGGAAGTTAATAAATGCTTGTTGACTAACTGAATGATCCTTGTGTTCATAGATTCATAAAAGATAAAAGGGTAGGGGAGGCCAGGTAGCACAGTAAGTAAGAGCACCGGCCCCAGAGTTGGGATGACCTGGGATCGAATCCGGGCTCAGACACTTAGCACCCACCCAGAAATAACTGGCCATGTAACCTTGAGCAAGTTACTTAACCCCAATTGCTTTAAAAAAACGATAAAAGAGTAACAAATTTTCAAGACTGAAGGAATTTTAGAGGCCAGTTATTCGACCCCTCTGATTTTACAAAGGAGGAAGGAAGATAAGGTTCAGGAACATTATATAACTTCTCCAAGTCAGTCATATAAGTAGTAAGTATCACAAGTGGGATTTGAACCCAGGTTCTGAGACTTCATGGTCAGTGATAATGTCTAAAGTAAAAGTTGCTGGCCATTGACCATAGTGTTTGTGCTGGTTTCCAGACTATTTGTCAGGTCATCTAGGGATGCTTTCTTGAGGCATTTCCAAGCTGTATGATCATGTCCATTTCATAGTACCTTTGGACATGATGGGGGATGTGATTTCATTCTAATACTCTGTTGACATTTTTATAATCGGGATTAAGATTCCACAGAGAAAACAAGGTGAAAAGAGTATTAGATGTAGGGGCAGGAGAAACCTGCCTCTAATACTATCTGTGGGACCACATGTGGATCATTTAACTTCTAGGTTCCTCAGTTTCCTTATATATGTGAAATGGGGATTATAATAGCCATAGAATCTACCTTGCAGGGTTGTTATGATAATAATATTAGGTAATGGGTATAAAGAGCTTTTAAACCTCAAAGTTCTATATAAATGACAACCATCCTTAATAGTCATCTATTTTTAATATCTATCCTAATAGCAACTTCAGGAGATTAATAATGAAAACAGTTTGCATCTTCTCTCTCTCCCAAGCTAGCATTGTTTCATTCTGTGAATGAAGTTACTTTCATTCTTTCTGTCTTGAAGAATACCCAGTATTAGATTTCTAAAGTGTTTTTTTTTTCAAATTTTTATCTGAAGGGTCTTTTAAGAGGGTCTAAGTCCTAAATTGGTTCTATTTTGTTCCTGGCACACTGAGATACTTAATACAGTAACAATACTGATGCCCTCGTGACCCAGTGTCAGGATTGCCTAGCACTGACCACATCATGGGCTTGCTTCTTGATAACAAATATTCAGCTCCCACTTTCACCAGTTTCTGATTATGAGCCAAGGATTATCCCTACCTGACCTCGCTGAGGCTCTAACAGTGAACGTTTCACATGTGCCCGGCACTTATATTAAGCCAATGAATAGACACAGGCTCAGTGTCAGTGTACAGACATCGGCCATTGTCCATCTTCTGTCTGGCCATGACAATGTGTATGTGTGTGTATGCCTGAGTGGGCCTGTGGGTCGAGGGCTCTCACTGGACTAGGGAAGAGCTAGGGGATTGTAATGTCTTCTGGATGTGAGAGAGCTGAGAGAAAATGAAATAAATTCTTGAGGGAGATTATGTTCTCTCTTCCCCAAAGGCCTTTTGAAACTGAAGAAAGACACCCACCTGTTCAGGACAGTTGAAGGCCTAGTTCTGTGGAGGGACTGTATGATCTTTGAATATCCCACTAGCTTTGTCATTTCACCACTTTATGGGGGAAACCAGGACACAGATGCCTTGCTTGAGGTCACAGAAGGAAAGAACATCTGCTTAGAGTTTCTGGTGCTTATTCCTGGGCCTAGTCCTTGGGACTCAGAGGTACTATGTATAAAGCAAGAGGGAAACCATTACAATTCAGAATCACTTTTACAAAAAGGTTAAAAAAAAAGGTTTGGAAATCACCTCTCCATCATTACTACTATTGATTTTCTCCAATTGATAGATTAAAAAATGCATTTGCATGTAAATAGGACAGAAAGGTTGTCCATTTGCATTTATATTAGTGAAGTTCTCTTGCCTATTAATTATTAATTCTCTCTAGGCCTTCTGAAAAGGTAGATACTGTGGTCTCTGATTTACAATGAAGGAGACAAAGTCATTTTCTGAAGGCTGCACATTTTCAAAACCAAGGTAGACTGAAGCTTGGTTGGTGCTTTGTAACTTGTCTCACTTTGTGCTGTTTTTCTGCAAGGCAGTGAAAATGGTAAAAGCAATTTGTAACTCCCAAGAGCAGGGGCATGGGACAGCTTTCAGATGTTTGCTGCAATTTTAAAAGGATATTTCCTGCAGCAGTACACTGGATTGGGGTAAAAAAAAAGAAATGGGCCCTACACCTGCCTCAGCAATTAACTAGTTTAAGATTAACTTAAGCCACTCAACCTCTGGGTTTCAGTTTTAAATTAGCAGAGTTGTACTTACAAAATGCAAGTCACTCTATTTGGTAGAGATAGGTCCATAAGTAAGGTGATTGAAGCTTAATAGTTCTTTTCAAATGGAATGTTTTCTTATCTGCAAAATGCAACAATCATTTTATAAGAATTTATTAAGTGCCTTCTATGTGCAGATGACTGAACTACAATGATCTCAAAGGCCCCTTCAAGGTCAATGGTTTCCCATAATGATTCTGAAATAGCTGACGTTTTCTCAAACTTTTTGTGTTGTCGTTAAGTCATTTTCCAGTTGTGTCTGACACTCCATGACCCCGTTTGGGCTTTTCTTGATACTGGAGTGGTTTTCCATTTCCTTTTCCAGCTCATTTTACAGATGAGGAAACTGAGGCAAACCAGGTTAAGTGATTTGCCTAGGGTCAGATTTGAACTCAGGAAGTTGAGTCTTCCTCTGAATTCAGGCCTTGCCCTCTATCCACTGCCTTTTTCTTAAACTTTAATTGAAATTTATTCTCAATCATTAAGAGCACACATGACTGCAGCAATGAATGTGGGGGATAGATTGTTCGATCTGGAATCAGGAAAATGTGGATATAAATCATGTCCCAGGAACTTACTAGCAGTGTGACCTTGGGCAAGTCACTTAACCCTATTTGTCTCAGTGTCCTTATCTGGAAAATGAGATTATTGTACTCAGTCACTTTAAATACTCTTCTAGCTCAAAACCTATGATAATATGACCATGCAGGTGCTCATCCTAGCTAGCAACTGAGACTGTGGAAACAACCTGATTTCCCCTTTGAATGACTAGGTAACAAAGGGGAAAAGAGGATTGTCCCTTCTTTATAGTCCAGTTCAGGCCACTGGATCAAACCATTTATAACTGACTATTACTAATTATTCCCTTGTGGTACAATCATCATGTCCAGAGAGGACCAGCTAGTCAGTCATTAAGACCGTTAACTCTCAAATCTTGGTATTTAGCCCTCTGGGGGATATTCAAACTTGCACTCACTATTTATTATGGGACATACACTGATCTTGGATATAAGCTGCCCCAACATACCAAGTAACCTGAATCTTGTATAAAAATGTCCATTTTGACCTAAGTTTGTGGGCTAGGATAACTTTTCTATCCCTATTACTCTTTGTAGAGCTATGCCTGAACACTACTCCATAAATCTCTTAAAATCAGTTTTAGCTTAGTAACAGCAGCTAAGTCATAGGCTGGGGTAGGGGTGAGGAATCTGAAGCCTTGAGGTCACATGTGGCCTTCTAGGTCCTTGGGTATGGCTTTTTGACTCAGTCCCAGTTTTATAGAACAAATCCTTTTATTGAGGGGATTTGTTCTGTGAGATTTGGATTCAGTCAAAGGGCATTTGAGGACCTAGAAGGCCACATGTGGCTTCGAGGCTGCAGGTTCCCACCTCTGGGCTGGGGGGTGTCTCTGTTGTCCTCCCACTGTAGTTACCTCAATTGGTAATATCATCAGTGTAAGAAGGGACTCAGGGTTAGCGGGACTAATTTTTTTTTAATCTTAAATGGTCAACATATGCTACAAAATGATTCTCCTCTAGAGGAAAATAGCAATAATTTATTGAGTTTCTTAGCTCTGTTTTCATTCTAGCCTCAGGTTGGGAGGGTTTATGGATTCTTTCAGAGATTATCTAGGGATTTGTTTCTAGAATGAATCCATGCAGTGTTTGTGAACTAGTTCTTACCAAACTCAGAGAGTGATAGGAATTAGAAGCAGTATAGCTAATAAGGAATTGCCCTCTGGAGTCAGGGGACCAGAGAGTCAAAGCCTTGCTCTGCAAGGTTCCACCTGTGTGACTGTGGAAATGTCCTTTCACTTCTCTGAAACTGATCAAATTTAGAATTGAGCTAGATATTTTCTAAAGCCCCTTCTGGTTCTGGATCTTGAAACAATACCAACACCAACAAGAAATCAGTGGCATCACCACCACCATCACCATCATCATCACCATCATCATCACCATCACCACCACCACCACCACCACCACACCCACCCCCTCCTCCACACCCATCATCATCATCATCACTCATCATCATCACCCATCATCATCATCATCCTCAGCAGCAGCAGCTAGAAGAGCACCAACAATAGCAACAGCAGCCACAATAACAATAGCAGGATCAGCAACAGGAGCAAGAGCCAAAACAACAGCAGCAAACAGCAGCAGCAGCAGAAACAACTACAACGACAACAGTGTCAAAGAAGAAAAGGAACAGACCAGGTGGAAATGTACGAGGTGATCCATCCCAGACCCGGGCAATGACTTCCACAGTCACTAGGGTAGAAGCTAAGGCAGGAAAGCAGGGAATGGTGAATTCGATACATAAGGAGTCAAATGAGATAAGAAATTCTGAAAGAAGTGTTAGAGCCACTTGGAAGAGATTTTTGAATGCCAGGTTAAGGGATATGCATGGGGTTTTTTTTTTTGTTTGTTTTTAGTGGGGGGAAGGTAAGGTAATTGGGGTTAAGTGACTTGCCCAAGGTCACAGGCTAGTTTTTGTGTTAAGTGTCTGAGGTCAGATTTGAACTCAAGTCCTCCTGACTCCAGGCCAGTGTTCTATTCACTGCACCACCTAGCCGCCCCAGATATGTATGTTTTTGATAGATAATATGGAGCCCATCATGGTTTAAAAAAAAAAAGATGAATTCTATGATCTGATCTAGGTGTTAAGAAAGCTACCCTAATGTTGGGATAAAGAGTAATAAAGGGCATATTAGAGAAGTGAAAGAATGTAAGTTGAGAACTTTTGGGAGTCCATTTAGTCGAGCCTAGACTTAACAGGGTCCTTATTTAGGGTGAGAGAAGTGGGAATGGCAAGGAGGAGACAGACGTGAAAGATGTGGTGAAGAGTTGACAAGGCTTGTTAAGTGACTGGATATGGGAGAATGAGGAAGAAGAAGGAATGGAGGATGAACCTGGATAGCTAAGAGGCAGGTGTGTCTACTAACAGCAACAGGGATAAACAGCATGATGTAGCTGGGGGGATTTCTAAGTCAAGAAGACCTAAGTTCAATTCCTACTTCCAACACTAATCCTGTGAGACCCTGGACAAGTCATTTAGTATCTCTATGACTCAGTCTCCCTGTCTCTTAAAATAATAGGATTGGACTCTAATATACCTCCCAGCTCTAGAATCTTTATTTTGTCCCTAACATCACATTTTTTAATTGCTTATTTCTAGTTTTGTCTTCTCTGTTCCATTCTTCACTTGCTCTCTCATTTCTCCCCCTATAATTACTTTCCCTGTTTTTGTTTTTCCATCTAGTCACACTAGGGGCTTCCTCTCCTGGGTTATTGAGAAAAATGTGAGGCATCTCCTTTTCAATCTCTGGCCACATAACCTCCCCTCAGAGCTGCTCTTCATATGTACATTCTAGTGATCATTTTCCTTTGGAAGCAGCATTGGCTTTCTCTGTGCATGGGCTGTCCCCTATTCTTGGAACACCCTCCCTCCATACTTTTCCTCTTGGTATTCCTAATTATCTTCAAGGCTCAGCTCAAGTTTTACCTAATACATGAAACTTTTCCTGGTCTCTCCTGCCCCACCTGGATCTGTGCCTACTCTGCCTTCCCCCAAATTGTCTAATATCTAGAATGATTAAGAGTATGCTAGATTTATTATGAGAGGAAGTCAAGTGACTTGGGTATGTTACTTATTACTTGAGTGATTTTAGGCAAGTTACTAACTCTCTGGGCCTCTGTTGCTTATTCATAAAATTGAAAAGTTAGACTAGGTGTGCTCAAAGGGCACTTATAGTTCTAAATTTAAGATTCTATGATCCTTATGGTCACATAACCACAAACATACATGCTGTGTCTCCTGGTCAGGTGTCTTTGCATTTCCAGTGACCAAAACAGTTCCTGAAACATTAGATACTTAACAATAAGCATTTCTTATTTGACTGATTTTCCTGCCACTTCAGGTTCATTTCCCTACACTTCTGCATACATCCTCCTTCTTGTTCTGCCCAGGAATGAAATTGGTAAAAATGAAAAGATGGGCACCATAGAACTCGGTTTCGGTTGCTATGGAATTGGGAAATTTAGTCTTCATTGAGGATTCTAGAAATGTTTCATTAGGAAGAGACAATCGATATTTATTGAATGTCTACTAGCCAGGACTGCACTGGGTCTTGAGGGGAATACAAGGAGAGTTTAAATGTGTCTCTGCATCTTTGAAGAACTTATTGGAGAAATCATTGCCTTGGGCCAAGGCTGGTAAAAACAAATTTTGGGGGTATTTTGAGCCTTCCTCTTATTTATAACCATTAGATCCCTTACTCTAATATGGTCCTACCCTAAAGTATTCCAATTCCTTTGGTGAATTTTAAGAACTTTTAAAATAGAACTTCCTGGAAAAGCAAGGATATGCCTCTACTTTGATCCGTCAATTACTTCTTTGCATTTATGACAACTGATTTGGATTTGTTGTGCCTGGGGAAAACCTTTGTAGCTGTGTAGTTGGCTACATGAATTTTTGTTCTCTCAAAGGAAACTGTGCTTTTATTGTTTGAATGATTGATGACTGCTTGTCTTACTCCACTGACTTACAAAGGAGAAATGGGAGAGTCAAACTGAGATGTTGTGGGGTCAGCTGAGTCCAGGAACAGGCATGGGTAAGCTTTGAAGTCCCAAGATTTCTTCATTAGTTCACTAATCAGAAGGAAAAAAAATGAACACACTAGGCATTTAACACTTGACCATTAATTAAAATATTAGCAAAGGAAAGTGTTAATAGTAAATATGAGGAAGTAAGGAAAAGACTGAGAGACCAAGGATAGAAAATAACAGGGAAGATCGAAACACAAATAAGGAATAAAAAAAAAATGTGATGGTAGGCACACACACAAAAAAGATTTGCTAGGCTGCAATTAGTGTAGGTGATAGGGAAGGGAAAACAGTCTATAGTACCTATTATGTGCTGGGCAGTATGCAAAGTGATTTTTATAAGTATTTTTATCACTTGATTCTCACAATAACCCTAAGAGGTAGATATTGCTATTAAAACCATTTTAGAGATGAAGAAACTAAGGCAGACAGAGGTTAACTGACTTGCCCAGGTTCACATAGCTAGTAAGTATCTGAGATTAGATTTGAACTCAAATCTTCCTGACTTCAGATCGAACACTTTCCAGATACTATTGCCCTTTGACAGGACCAAATCCCTGTTCTTCAAAGATAGACAATTTGATTTGTATAGACCACAGCTTTACTTCAATTCAGTTCAACAAACGGTTTGTTGAACACCTACTATGTATCAGTCTCTATGCTAGGGACTGAGGATATGAAGATTAATGAAACAAATGCAAACATGAGAACAAAAAAATGAAACAATCTTTGCCCTCCAAGTGATTGCATTCTATTGGGAGGAAACATATATACAGATAAGTGAACACAATATACATATACATGCATGTGTATGCTATAAGTACAAAGTGAATTAATGTCAATGGGTTCCTAGCAACTGGAAGGACTAATATAATCCTGGTATGGGAGGAGGCACTTTAGATGAGAATCAAAGGAAGTTTGTGCTTCAAAGAGGTAAAGAAAGATAATATTACAGTTATGAGGGACAGCATGGACAAAGGCACAGAGATGGGAGATAGACTGTTATGTATAGAAAAAACAAATAGGTTACTTCAGATGGACAGCAGAGTGTTTTAAGGAAGGAGATATTTAATAAGTTTGGTGTGATTGACTGAATCCAGATTGTGAAGGTCAATGATAAAGAGAATTAGTATTTTATCCTAGAATTAGCAACCACTGGCACTTCTTGAGGAGGGAAGGATACAATTAGCTCCACTCCTTAGAGATATCAATTTGGCAGCTATGTCACATTGAATTGGAAAAGGAAGAGCTAGAGACAGAAAGTCATAGTTCAGATGGTAGAGCTGGGATTTCAATCAAGGTCCTGAGGCCCCAAATCCCATGTTCTTTTGCCTTTCCTACATGGCTTCTCATAGGAAGAGACACAGGAAAGAAGTTGCTCTTCACCATCTTTCAGGATTCTCTCAGGGGTATTCATTACCATAGGCTGTGACTATGTGGAAACTGGAAGAAAAGCTGTTTTTTTTAAATGTACTAAGCAATAAAGAGGTTATTTCTATAGAATTTTATGTAAAAACTGAAGAGTTCTGTGGGGGATAGAAATGATGCAACAATGTGTTCCATAGCATAATAGAGTGTTACAGCTTTCTGGGAACTTATAGACTATCTACCCTAACCTTCTACTGAAAGCAGGAATCCTCTTCTGTTTCAATGCTTCCAGGTAGCATGGGGGTACTCGGAATTGTAAGACCTGAACCCAAGGCTTGATTTAATAGCTGTGTAATCATGGAAAAACCATTTGCTTTTTCTGAATTTGATTATCTTTGCCTATAAAATGGAGATAGTGTTTTTGATCTCATTCAGTGGATTGGAGGAAAATTCTTCCTAAAGCATGAATTATTATATAAAATATCAGCTAGAAGTCCAGTGACAGAGGACTGGCTACTTTAAGGACCAGCCTGTTCACTAGTTGGACAACTCTAATTGTTATAAAGCTCTTCATTATTTTGGGGAGCATCTGAACACGCTGTGGCATATGAATGTGATGGAATATTATTGTTCTGTAAGAAATGATAAAGGTGATGGGCTAAAAAAAACCCTGGGAAGACTAATATGAATTGCTGCAAAGTGAATTGAGCAGAACCAGGAGAACAAGTTACACAGTAACAGCAATATGACAATGTGACAGGATAATCACCTGTAAAAGACTTAGCAACTCTGATCAATACAAAGACTCCTCATAGTTCTAAAGGGTTCATGATAAAAATACTATCCAGCTCCAGATAAAGAGCAGACTCAGAATACATGGAAGCATGATTTTTGTCTTTCTTTTTTCTAATTTTCTTCTTTACAGAACATTTCTAATGAGGAAATTTGTTTTGCATGACCATATTTATAATTTTTTTGTACTTCTTCCCTTCTCAATGACTAGGGGAAAGAGAAAGGAGAGGGGGGGAATTTGCAAACGAAAATCAAATAAAATTGGGTGGAAAAAAACCTTTCAAAATTCTTTATTATGAAATCATATTGTTTTAGAGTGGGAAAGAACCAGAGATAATTAAGAGCATATATTGAAGTGAAATGCACATCCCTGTAATGGTCACCCATTTGTTCTGAAGCAACAGATGGTCTATTTGCACCTTTGACTGTCTTTGATTTTTTTTGTAAATATATAGTATTGTGCCACCTCTAAGGCTTCTCTTTTCTAGGCTAAAACCTCTTTAGTTTCTTCATCCAACATGGCTTCTAGTCTAATCCGCTCAGTGTCCTGGGTGCCCTCTTTTGAATGCTCTCTGGTTTGTCATTGACTCTCTTAAAATATGCCCATCAGAACTGAGCCCCAGCAGGATGGGGAGTCAGCCTGTGTTTTTGGCCCTGATGTGCTACTGACTCATTGTGTAACCTTGATCAAATCATTTCTCCTCTTCTGTGTCTTGGTTTCCTCCTTTGCAAATGGATGGAGTTGGATTAGGTGATGCAGGTAAGGTCCTTTGTAGGGGGAAAATGCCAGTTCTAATTCCAGTTCGTATTTACTTCTCTAGATTTGGTCTGACAAGAGCAGAGGTTGGATGGGGCTATGGTGTCTCTTGATTTTCTTTCTATTAACATATCTTGGGATCACATTCATTTCTTTAGCAGCCATATCCTACTAGTGGTACAAATGAAGCATTTAGGCAGTTAGAGCCTCCAGATCATTTTTTCATATTAATCGTTATCATTAGGTCATCTTTAAGAACTCTCCTCATCCTTCTCTCTTTTTGAGCTTGTCTAGCAGACATCCTTTACCTAATAAGGGGATAGAGCATTGTTTCACGTCCACAAACTTGACTGTAGTCTAGTTCAGGTAACTACAATATCAACCTGCAAATGTATGTAAAGGAGATTACAAATAGGTGATCAATTATACATCATAGAATTAAAGCTTGAAGATGCTTTCTCCTCCCTGGTACATTTATTCAGAATTTTCCTTATGCTTATGACAACTTCCTTTAAAGTATCAATGTGTCATAACAGATACGGTTTTTGACTTTTTCATCAGGGTGACTTAGTTTATAGGATTACTCTGGACATGTCTCAACCTTTCTGATCCTCAATTTGCTCAATTCAAAGTGTGAATAAGACACTCGGCATTCATACCCCATAGAGCTGTTAAGATCCTTAAATTAGACAATGTGCTTAAAACCTTTTGAAAACCTATATGTGAACGATTATTATAAAATGTCAGCTATTATTGTTATTAATTATTATCATTGTTATTTTACTCCATGGAGGAGGGGTAGAAACAAACTCCAAGTGGGTTATTTAGAGTCATGCCTTAGACTAATATCCTATCAGATACTAATTTGGGGACATGATATTTGGGTTAATTCTTTTATGCATTTAACACTTCTGAATGTTTCCTAGCAATTGCAGGGGGCTTCAATGATCACAAGAGGCTTGTCTTCCAAGTCTGGTACTTTATAAAAGCACCCTAAATTTCACATGGTACTATATTGCATTTAAAAGAGCCTGACATGGCACAAACATATAATCTGTGTTGAGTGATTGGGATGATCTAGTGTGATGTAGTTGTTATAAGGCCCATTAAACAATGACTGCTATGATTCATTTCCTAGTGTCTGGTTTGTGGTTTCTATAGCCCTTATTATTATGTGTATAAGAATATGTTTGCTTCTTAGAATTTTATAACTGCAAATGCATTATTTCCCTTGGGCATGTAAATAACTTGGTATTGCTTGCTAGAAAATAGATGTATGTATACATGAATTTATACACAGCTATATTAATAAGTAAGACCTCTTTCCCTTTGTTTTGACCTTTGTGAAAATAGTTAACATTTATATAGTGCTTTTAAGGTTTTCAAAATGCTGTACTGATATTATCTCTTTTGGATTGGGAGCTTATTCCTCCTCCTCTATAGGATCTGAGTTAGTATTAATGTACAGAACTCCAGAGGAAAGAGGCATTCACAAGCACTTTCACCAGGCCTTTGATACTTACTCTAAGAGAACATCTCAAGGTCAGAATGGCCCTAACCAGTCAATCATATAACTTGGCAGTTTTAACCATTTGTTGGTGTTCAGTTATTTCAGTCATGTCTGACTGTGACCCCGTTTTGGGTTTTCTTGGCAGAGACACTGGAGTGGTTTGCCACTTCATTCTCTAGCTCATTTAACAGATGAGGAAACTAAGGCAAATGGGGTTAAGTGACTTGCCCAGAATTACTCAGCTAGTAAGTGTCTGAGGCCAGATTTGAATTCAGGAAGATTAATATTCCTGACACCAGACTGGACGCTCTATCCACTGTACCACTTAGCTGCCTATCATTTTTTCTTTTATTTTTACTCCTGAAATGAAATGAAGTAAAAAGGTTTCCAAATATTTTCCCAGGCATAACTTCATACATAAGTGTCTACCTGCCCTCACATGTCATCTAGCTCCTGGGGTCATAGATACCACATGTCATATTCCTCTTGTTAGACACTGAATGAATTTGAAAACATTTCAAGCCTATACCCTCATTCCCCTTAACTTATTCTCAAAGATCTCAAGTATAGATATGGAAAGACTGAAAATAGATGATACTTTGGATAAAATATTATCCAATCTCCATATTGGAATTTACCCCAAAGTAGGAACATTTTTAATGTACATTAGAGGTGGAAATTTTTCCTATATAAAAATGAAAACTGGGAAACCATTTTTGAAGATGTCATCATACCTTCCTCCCTCTCCAGATTTGGTGGACTATAGGCATTACGACTCCTTGACAACACACTTTGCCCTAATTCATGGTTAGACTTAACTATTTTAGGAATTTATGATTTTTTGGTCACAGGAACTTTCTCCAACAAAGCACATCCTAGAACCATTGGATCCAAGGAATGTGTGCAGAACACATTTTACATATCCTAAAGAGGAGGATATGTAAAAAATTGAGAAAAAAAGAAATCCCTGCCCTTCAGGAGCATATGAAAGATCAGTGGTTCAGAGGTAGATGGGACCCCTTTTGACAGGGCAAGAGACTGGTCTAGAGAAGTGACTTGCCCAAGGTCATAGAAGTAGTAGATGTCAAAGGAGATCTGAATGCTTGTCTTCGAATTCCAAATCTCCTCTTTCTGTCCCCCCCATGCTATCTCTTGATGATACTTGGTCTCCCTACAAAGCAGTCAGCTGCTTGAGGGCTGGGATTATTTCCTGTTTGCCTTTGTAATCCTGGTGCTTGACACAATGCTTGGCATAGATTAAGTACTAAATAAGTGCTTGATCATTGACTAATAATTTACACATTACAATAGAGAGCTACAAATCAGTGCCAGATGAAGTCTTCATGATGGATGTACTGGAAAAATGCATTGATTTGCAGTCAACCTAGGAATGGGCATCTCTGAAATGAGCCAGACTGAACTTCAGATGGTAGACAAACATTATCTAAGCATTTACTGAATTCCAGAGCTTGTGCTGAGCACAACTGGGGATACAATGCAAAAGCAAAAAGGGCCCCTGACCTCCAGGAGTTTTCATTCTAATCAAGGGAACAGTGTGTAAATAACTGCAAGTACCATATTATGTAAGCAGGAGGTTGTCTCAGAGGAAAGGAAAGGGGGTAGAAGGGAGGGAGGGAGGGAGAACCAGAAAACTCTTGCAACCCTTTTGGACTCATCAGAAACTCCCAGAACTTGTTCTCCACTGACTTCCAGAAGACTTCTAGAAGTTATGCTTACCTGGGAAGGTGACCAATCATTGAAGAAAGATACTCATGAAAGAAAACTCATACTAAGCAATTAAATTTTCCAAGCAGTCACAACAGTTGACATTGTACTCAGTTTCTCTTTTAATGTGTTCTTTACTCTGTGTGCAAAGAGAGATTCACACCATCAATGACTTGAGTGATTCCCCTTAAATATGTGCACGCACATGTGTGTGTATGCATGTATGTGTGTGAGTGTGTGTGCCGTACCTCTCACAAACTAAATTTGAAAGCAAGTTTCAGGGTCGCAAATTTCATAATACGTAAATGCAGCAGCTAGAATAATTAGAGGTACTGCAACCCCTTCCCTGGATAAATAAACATTACTTATTGGACAGTTGCATGAACATTTGAACCCCAGGCAGGCTCTAACAGATCAGGGGCTCACTGCACTGAACTATTTATTTTATATCTAATTTTCCTGTGGCTGCAGTGTTTGATTACCATAAGGAGAGGAGAAAGGCATTTAAATCACAGAAGCCAGCAGCATTTCTAGCTAGAGCTTAATTTTATTTAAAACCTCATATCATTATAATTCCTGGGAGATTCAATGATGTCCTAGAGGAACTGTAAACAATTATAAAGAGATGGCGTTCAATCTTGCCATTCCAGTAATCCTATCATTTGGTTTCCTTCTTTTCTAAGTAAAGAATTCAGTAATGCTATTTTCCAAGATAATTTCTTGCAGGGAGTTTTTCATTTTAATTTGCCTTGGTGATTTATACCCTTTAAAAAAATAATCTGTTTCATGTGAGTTGAATGTGCTCCTGAATAGGACCCCCAAACATCATTAGATTAGCCATAGACACCGATGGTAAGAGATGTTGGTGTTTTTCACGATAACAAACATTGGATGCCATAATGTGATAATAGAATTCATTATGAATAGAATGGGAGTGTAGCATAACTGGACTGGAATTCAAGGGTCTTGGGTTCATGTCTTGAGTCAGGTACTTACTTTATATATGACAAAGATTTTCTCCTTTAAAGACCTCAGTTTCCTCATATGTAACTGAGTGGTTTCAGATTAGATGATTTCCAAGGTTATTCTGTGATTCTGTAGCATCAAATAAGTAGGTGCTTTGAAAGTATAATATTAGTATTTATAGGTAATTGGGTGCTAGGAGCTGCTAGTAAGAGAAGAGGGTTATTAGAGAATGTAGAGAAATATATCCATATGTTGTGGCAGTGAGATAGATCAGACCATTCATTTTCTGGACCATCTTTTAGATAAACCTACATCCCAAACCAATGGCACACCAAAACCATCACCCTCAAAGATCTCCATATTTGCTGAGTATAGCATCCAGAGAAAAGGAGATGCTGAATCAGCAATCAGACTACCAGCCCAGATTGTAAGCATTTGAGTGGATCAACCAAAGCTGTTCATTCATCTGTGCAGAGGGACAGTGCATAGTTGGGAGAAGAGAAGCTACTTTCTGAATACACAGTCATTGATTTTTGTCAGCAATTTGTTACTATGACTGAATTGCATATTCAGAAATGATGATCAATACAGATGTGGTCAATGATATGAATAAACTATTTCCCAAAGAATGATTGTAAACCATAAATGACCATATGAAAGCATTCTTCAAATAAATAGTTGTTAGAGAAATGCAGTTTAAAGCAACTCTGAGGTTTTTGCCCTAACCTCTTGAATGATGAAAGATGACAAAAAACAGGAATAGTCAATGTTGGCAGGGCTGTGGGAATATAGGAACACACTAATGTATTGTTGGTAAAGCTGTGGAGGGGTCCAGTTGTGATGGATATCAATTGCAAATTATATAAGACAAATGATTAATCTTTTTCATAGCCTATGTTTAATAACTATTCTCATTTTTTCTTGGTAAACCCTTAGATTTCTGGAAACATTTCTTTCCTAGTGAATTATGGTGAGCCCATGGGAGTGGGGAGTATGTAACAGATTGTTTAAGTAGAGTTATATTGGCTCAGGTTGGAAATGGAGCAGATCAAAGCTCCCAGCCTGAGCAGAATTAGGGTCAGGCCCACGACTAGGACCTACACATTCAGCTAGGGCAATATGGGGAGATCCAGTCTTAGAAAAAGAAAAAGAAAAAAAAAGAAAGAGAAGAAGAAGAAAGAATAAAGCATGCCTTTCTACATGGAGGCTTTCCCACTCTATTACACTTCATGGAGTTATTATTCATCCTTCTGACTTCTGATGTACAGCAATGGAGAATACAACCTTTCATATGTTGCCTCAAGGAATGCGCTTACCTTTGGGAGAGAGAAAGAGAAGATCAACACAATTATGTGGCTTAGAATGGTAGGATTTTCAGTGGCACTGGAGAGAATATAAAGGTAAAGGGTGATATAATATAAAAATAATATAAGGGCAGGGCAACTGGGTGGTGCTAGGATAGCTAAGGCAGCTAGATAAGGCAAGGGACTGGAGTCAGGAAGATCCATCTTCCTGAGTTCAAATTTGGCCTCAGGTACTTACTATCTGTGTGACCCTGGGTAAGACACTTAACCCTGTTTGCTTCAGTTTCCTCTTCTGCAAAATCAGCTGGAGAAGGAAATGGCAAACCATTTCAGTATCTTTACCTGACACCAAATGGGGTCACAAAGAGTGGGACCTGATTGAAAATCAACTGAACAACAACAATAAGAATATAAGGAATTCACACACACGTGTATGTATATGTATATACACATGTATGCACATGTGTGTATATATGTGTTGTATGTGTATGTATCTGTATGTATATGCATATGCATGTATATGTATATATATGTATAAAAGATAGATATTTTTATTTTTGGAGGGCAATTGGGGTTAAATGACTTGCCCAAGGTCACATAGCTAGTAAGTATAAAGTGTCTGTGGCTGGATTTGAACTCAGGTCCTCCTGACTCTAGGGCTGGTGCTCTATTCACTGTGTGACCTAGCTGCCCCATAAAGGATAGAATTAAAGGGATTGGAGGGATCCATGTTATGTGGAGCATCTGGAATATTGAAGGGACAAGGGAAGAGGGCTAGGAAGTGCAGTTGAAAGGTTTCCTTTTGGTTGAATATGTCTCATAAATGATTTCTTTTGATTTTTCCTGCTGAGGTCTTGGAAAATAGCCCATCCCAAAGACAGGCCTCTTAACTAAGATTCAGAGTCACCAATGGTGATAATAGCCAATCACTCGATGATGAAAGAATGGAAAAGTTTCCAAAAGATTATTACCTGCCAGCCAAACATACAAGCAAAGATCAATAAACAGGAAAGACATAAACGAAATGAGCTCCAATTGTCTCTCCTTTGGGGGATGGGAAACTCACCCACAGGTGATCTGGAATTTTTTTTTTCCTTCTGTAATCTGTAGAAGTGACCTCTGTAGATTCAGGGAAGGCTTTGGAAGCATAAGAATCCAATATCAATCACCTTTAAAAAACAAACTTAAAACTTAAAACTAGTACTGTTAAACAGAAGGATTTTTAAATTCCCCCAAAGAACTGTGCATCAAGGGAAAAAGGCAAATAAAAGGAGACTTTAAAATGAAAATCAGTACCTTTACTTCTTCCTTGGCTACAGAGGGCTTTCTGTTTAACTTTCTCTTTTCAAAGAAATGGGCTCACGCTTTCATTAGCTTTCTTCCTAGAAAGTCTTTGACTCATAGTAAAAGTTCTCCATAAAGTCCTTTTGCACTTTTAAAATGAATAATTGAGTATCAGATATGATGGCAACAATCAATCATTGCATTACAAAGCAATTTTATTTTTGTTTAGTATGACATCAGCCAACAGTATCCAATGTATTTTTATTTCAGATTCTCTGACAAATAAAAAAGAACTTCTGGAGATGAAAAAAAGCAAATTAGCCCTGTGTGTGGGCAAAATGAAAGTCATAGGGTCGTAGATTCAGGGCTAGCAGGGACATTAGAGGTCATCTATTTTAAGCCTTTTGTATTGTGGATACAGTAGCTGAGGCCCAGAGAGCTGATGTGACTTTCTAGGATCATTGGATCATAGGAAAGAGCTTAGAAGGAAAATCACTGTCCAACTAGTTCAACTGTCTAGTAGAAGAGGAAGTTGGGATTGTAGAGCTGGGATTTGGACCCAGGGCATCTATTTTAAAATTCAGAACTATTGAGGATGTCATGCTATTTCTCAGTCCATATCAATCATGTGAAAATCCACCTCTTATTAGAAAGAGGGTTAATTATTTCTTTTGTGGATACAACCAAAGTTACTAAGCTTAGAAACTGCACAGCGACCCTATATTTTAACAGCTCAGAAGTGTCTATGGCTAGATGAGAATGACCCTGGAAATGGAGAGATGGAGCCATATTTACCATGGGGTTTACATGAGTACATTCACCTTGTGGAATGATGTGGCAATGTGCATGTTTCCATATGATCAGAGCTGTTTTTAAGCCAAGAAGTGCATGACTTTTCTTCAGGCCATTTTATCAAGGAAGTAAGAATGATAATGAGAAACTTTTTTTTTCCAGGAAGGAATTTTAATGTGGGGCTTTTTAAGCTCTAATGAATTCACATCAATAGAACTAATAAACTCACCATCATTAGGCTAGTGTGTCTATTAAGTGAAAGTAATTTCACTTAATCTTAATTAATTTTCCATTTCTATTTCTACTCTCCATTCCTGCATTACACTTTCAATTACTACACACTCTCAGAATCCAGAGCTTTGGCCAAACTATAAATAGAAGTGAAATGAAGAAGGGAAACCAAGTCCAAATTTGTTTGGGAGGCTGGATCCTCTTGCATCTTACCAAAGTAAATGGGTCCAGATTTTTCTCTGTGGGATCCCCTTTCCATGGAAACTGCTGATCTACAGATTGATCTAAATCTAATGGTCCTTGACTAGAATATGAAAATCTGGGATTTCCTCGTGCTTCTTTTCCATTTGAGACTGTATTAATTTTCAGCTGGAAATGGGTATATTATTAAGCTCTTCAAAATATCCAAATCATTGAATTATAGTAGAGTACTGGAATCAGAATCTGGAGATAGGGGTTCAAATTTTACCTCCTCAGATGTAAAATGATGACATTGGACTATATGGTTTCTAAGGTCATTTCCAGGTCTAAATTTCAAATCTTTCATTTGATAGTTGTGTGACCTTGAGTCAGGAACTTCATTTTTCTGAGTCTTACTCTCTTCCTTTGTTTTTCGGTCATTTTTTTCAGTTCTATCCAACTCTTTGTGATGCAATTTGTGCTTTTCTTGGCAAAGACACTGGAGTGGTTTGTCATTTCCTTCTCCAGATCATTTTACAGAGGAGAAACTGAGGCAAAGAGTATTAAGGGACTTGCCCAGGGTCACACAGCTACTAAGTGTCTATGGCCAGATTTGAACTTACGAAGATTCAGGAAGACTCCACACTGTGTACTTCAAAGACTCGGGGGGAGAGGGATCAAGGCTGATGACTTTGTACAGCTCTGCCTCATTCAAATCCAATTCACCCAAAAGTCAAGACGTCACCCTTGGGATGTCATTAGCTCTCTTAGAGGACAAAGGAGGAATAACCACTATAACAACAGCATCCATTGCACCTCGCTGCCCCTTCTCCCCTACCCCACTTTGGGATTGATATGAATGCTAAGTATGTGAAGGACAATATCAACCTTAAAGTATGACAAAAATAAATCATGACTGCTCACAAATCCCCACATATTGTGCTACCCACATTGAGCCTAATTTATTGGCTAGGTCTAATACTGTAGATTCAGAAAGCTTGCAATAAAGCAGTCTTTTCTACGGGGGGAAGGCAGAGGAGTCAGTGCATGGAGGATCTCAGCAGAATCATAACTGGGTGGAATTCTCCTTCTATTGGTGGCCTCTGGCTTATAGTCTTACAATTTCCTGGGGTACTGAGAAGTCAAGTGACTTGCCCAGGGTCATATGGACAGGATGTGTCTTTGGCAGGACCTGAACCCAGGAAGGTCATCATGACTCTAGTGTGAGTTCTCCATCTACACTGCCTCTTGAGGAGGTATATGAAATAGAATGAGGGTATCTTCCTAGGGATTCTGCTACTTTTAGGCATTGTATTAAGAATGGCATGTATTTGATGTCGGCTGGGATGGTTTCCCTTTTAACAGTGCAGAAGGGGCCATTCTCCACATTTCACTGGATGATAAATCAATTAATCAATCCAGAATATATTTTTGGGGGCACCTACTATGGGCCTGCAACTGTGCCAAATGCTAGGGATACAAGTACAAAGAATGAAATAATCCAGATGCCCAAGGAGCAAACATTCTAATGGGGCAGATAACAAGTCATATAAAAATATAGAACAAAAATAAAGTTAGTAAATATAAATATCTTTAAAATATATAAGTACAAAGTAGTTTTGTAAAGGGCTGCTAGCAATTGAGGGAATCAGGAAAGGTTTCATGAAGAAGATGGTGCTAGAAATTTTACAGATGTATGCATGTATATATGTATATACATGTACAAACACACACATCTGTATATGTGTATGTATATGTGTGTGGATGGATATATGTATATATATATGTGTGTGTATCTCTCTCTCTTTCTCCCTTCAGGGCCAGTGCTCTATCCAATGTACCACCTAGCTGTTCTGCTAGAACTGTATTTGAAGGAAGAAAGGGACACTAAGAGGGGAAGGTAATAAGGAGATATATTCCAAAGCATAGGGAATGGCCAGAGCCAAGCATGGAGATAAGAGACAAAGTGTGTGAGAGGTAAAGCCAGATTGGTTGAATCAGGATTTGAATCATTGGTCTTGGCTTCTTTGACACCTGAGCCTATGCTGGAGGTAGAACAAAATTCCCACTACCCTGTGTGAATGCCTTTCTGACTTATCACAGCCATTTTTATGATGAAGGAATTGAGGAGGGAAGCCAGAATTTCATTAATTGCCTACTATGTACTAGGTACAGTGTTAAGCACTTTAAAATTATTATCTCATTTGATCTTCACAACAACCCTGGGAGAGGAAAACCATTATTATCCCCATCTTGCAGGTGAATAAACTGAGGCAAACAGAAGTCAAGTGATATTCCCAGGGCCAACTAGGAAATGTCTGAGGTTGGATTTGAACTCAGGTCTTCTTGATTCCAGTCCCAGTATACCACCTAAGTTAATGTGAAGACAGAAGGCAGTAGCATTTTATTTGAATTAGTTACTTAGGAATTTTAGTCTTTTTAAATATTATCATAAGCAGTTGTTTTATTGCATTTTACAGTTCATAAGTATTTCATTGAATTCCAATTATGCACCTGAATTGAGCAGAGTTAGACCTGGCTGAAAATAGACATAGTCTAAACTGTAAACAGGATTGGTCAATGTTGAAAGGTATTTCGCAGGACACGTGAAGTTTCAAAGAATGTAGAGCCATGTGACCATACGTGAGCAACAGTTCATTTATTGTTAATTCAATCTATGATTCACATGATATTTCAAGTTTCTGGGTCTTTATCATTTGCCATGTCATTCTCATAATGTGTTGTTATTGACCAATGTGTCAGAAATTTGTGTCTAATAATAATGAGTGTATCCCAGAGAAGGAAAGAGCTCTTGCCAACAGTGATCTTGTATAAGAAAGTCAGAATAACTCAGTCTAGCAGTTGGAATTGTAACCAACAGGTCTTTTCTTTGTACTATATTTCAATTGGGCTTTTCCTGGTTACTATGGCAAGGTCAGGATTATTCTTGGTCTTTAAAAAGAATCACCTGGCTTCCTTAGAAGTCATGGTGGTCATGAAAATCTAATAAAGCAACTTGAGGGAAGCAATATTGACACAACAGAGAGACCAATAGGTTAGGAATTAGAGAGAACTGGGTTCAGACTACTTTTGATTTTTTTTACTCATAGGCAGCTATTGCCACAGTGGATAGAATGCTGTACCTGAAGTCAGGAAGATCTGAGTTCAAATCCAGTTTCAGACACTTAGTAGCTGGGTGACCCTGGGCAAGTCACTTAACCCTTGTTTGCCTTAGTTTCCTCAACTGCAAAATGGGGATAATAATAGTTTATCTCTCCCAGGGTTGTTGTGAAGATCAAATAAGATGATAATTTTAGAGCACCTACTTCCCATGGTTGTTGTGAGGATTGGATGATATTGATAAAAGTGAGATAATATTGATAAAAGTGATTAGCATAATCCCTGGCACAGAGTAGGTACAATATTATTAATGTGACCTAGGGCAAGTCCCTTATCCTCCCTGAGTCTCAGTTTCCCTATGTGTAGACGGACTGTACTAGGTGGACTCTGATGGCCCTTCTGACTCTAAAGCCAAGATCCAATTAAGTAAGAATAATAATAAACATTTATTAATATACAATTAAATTCAAGAGACTCTGCTGAGTGAATGGGATAGAAAGCTTAGCAAAAGAAAAAAGAAAAGAAAAAGGTCCTACCCTCAGGGATTTTACTAAACTCTAGTGACTGTTAGTGGAGGAGTCAAATCATGCATCCATGTAAGTAAAAACCAGAAGTAAACAAAGTAAAATAAAGAGGAACAAAGAGCTAAACAGAGTGCTGGACCTGGGGTCAGGAAGACCCGAGTTCACATTTAACATCAAACACTAGCTGTGTGACCCTGGGCAGATCACTTAATCCTGCTTGCCTCAGTTTCCTCATCTGTAAAATAAGCTGGAGAAGGAAATGACAAATCATTCTGATATCTCTGCCAAGAAAACCCCAAATGGGGTCGTGGAAGACAGAACTAAAATGACTCAACAACAACAGAAGGAGATGCTAGCTGAACTATGCTTTGAGAGAAGCTAGAGATTCTATAGAGTAGAAGAGAGGAGGGAAGACTTTCCTGATATGGTTGACAACTTTTTGAAGAGGAACAGACATGGGAAATGGAAGGTTTTATGTTGTTTTTCAGTCATGTCTGACACTTGGTGACCCCATTTGGGGTTTTCTTGGTAGAGATACTGGAATGGCTTGTCATTTCCTTCTCCAGATTATTTTACAGATGAGGAAACTGAGGCAAGCAGGATTAAGTGACTTACCCAGGGTCACACAACTAGCAAGTATCTCAGGCCAGATTTGAACCCAGGAAGAGAAATCTTCCTGAATCTAGGAGCAGTGCTTTATCCACTGAGCTGCCTAGCTCCCCAAGTTGTCTTTGGGGATCAACTGTTAGATTAATTTGACTAGAACAGAGAATATGTGAAGGGAATGATATGCAATGACAGAAAACATATATGGGAGGGGCCCAGGGTGAAAGATGTTATATGCTTGGTGGAAGATTTTGTATTTTATCCTTGAGGCACTAGGGATCCATTAATGGTTTTTGAGTAGAGGCTACTTTATGTGCATCAAAGCATTGTTGGATGAAAGGACCTAATGGATTGCAGATTTAGAGAGAGATGAGACATCTCAGAATATCTAGTCCAATATCCTAATTTATACATGAGGAAAATAAAGCAGAGGGAGGTTAATTCATTTGCCCAAGGTTATACAGGTAATAAGCATCAGAGTAAGGATTTGAACCTAGAGTGTCTGCCTCTAAAACAGGTGACTTAAAAAATGCTATTTTATTTTTCCCCAATTACAAGTAAAAATAATTTTAACATTAAAAAAATTGAATTCTCTTCTTCCTTCTCTTTCTTCCCCCCTTCATTAAGAAGGCAAAGCAATTTGATACAGGTTATACATGTGCAGTCATGCAAAACACATTTCCATGTTATTCACGTTGTCAAAGAAAACACAGACAAAAAAACCCCAAGAAAAATAATGCAAAGAAAAGGTATGTTTCAATCTGTATTCAGATTCCAGCAGTTCTTTTTCTGGAGATGAATGGCAATTTTCATCATAAGTCCTTCAGAATTCTTAGATCTCTGTATTGCTGAGAATAGCCAACTCATTCACAATTTATTATCATAAAATATTTCTGTTACTGTACATAATGTTCTCCTGGTTCTCCTTATTTCACTTTGCTTCAGTTCCTATAAGTCTTTTCAGGTTTTTCTGAGAGCATTCTGTAAAGCTGGTGATTTTTCTGCTGGTCCATTCCGAATACTGAACTTACTTTGGTCCATTCATGATCTTCTTTGCATCTGTCTTTATCTAGTCATGATTATGTATTGATGTGTGTTGATGGGCTATAGATGAGTTACTATTTTTAATTTTTGTCCAGACTTGTGATTTCTCTGGTGTATGTGATTCCAGATGAAGAAGCACCCCCTACCAAAGCAGTCAGGCAACTGGTCTGCTACTTAAAGTTTTGGAGGGTTGCTGTTGTCATTAAGAGGTTAAGTGACTTGCCCAGGTTCACATAGCCTATATGTGTTAGAGATGGGTCGACATTTCCTGACTCTGGGGCCAACTATTTCTTGCAACAATTCCTCTTGAGTTATCATTTATGTTATATATTATTACATAGCTATTTAGTTTAGTGGAGGAAATCTCATCTCCAATGAAATTAATGATAGCTGACATTTATATGGAGCTCAGGGCTCGAAAAGCCTCACACTACCTCATGTGAACTTCACTGCCTTTCCCCATGCTACAGGCATTACTATACCCATTTTATAGATTAAAGATCAATTGGTAAGTGACTTTCCTAAGGTCACAGAACTAGTATGTGACCAGAATCAGGATTCAAATCCAAGTCTTCCTAATTCCAAGTAAAACTCTTGAACTATAAAACCATACTGCCAGTCTTGTAGAGACCCTCTCCTACATTCCACTAAAAGGTGAAACAAGTAATAAGTTCCATTCATTAGCTAAAATGTGGATGCAAATTAATTATGGCTTTTGAATAACGTTGGAACTTCTTACTAAGTCTAGACTTTTTTTTTATCTTTGGGAGAGATATATCTCACAACCCTTTGCAGAGGCCATCCTTACCTCTTGTCATAAAGTCATATATAATGCTAAGGAAACCTCTATAATTTTTCCAGACAAATCTAAGTCATGCCAATAATAGAGTATTTCATGTTGTGAGAAAACCAGACGTAACCATGGAGCTGCAATGTCTCTCACGGCATGTTTAGAGATGTATTTTGTTTTACCAAGCTATTTGCACATTATCTCACTTCATCTGAATTTTATTTTTCACTTAGTGACACCATCTAGTGTAGCTGCTCCTGCAACCATTTTGCAATCAACTTCTCCATCTGTTTTTAATTTTTCTGAACCTTAGCATTTTTTTTTTGGTGAAATACATCCCATGAGCTTTTCCAAAGAAGGACCACAATTTAGCACCTGACTAATGATTCTAGAGCACTTATTTATTTATTTGTGCTTTATTAAAGGCAACTAACTTCTCCGATGAATGAACTGAAAAAGAGTTTATAAATAGCTCACATGGTAAATCCTTGGAAGGCACATCAGGAGTATCAAAATAAGCAACCTGTTTATACTCCTGCATGCTTTCTCTCCCAATTCTTTCCCAAAAGACAAATGTGGAGGTGGAAGACCATTTTGTGGCTTGGATTTTTGCTTTCTAAGAAGGTTGGCTCTATGAATTTTTTCAATAAAACTAGTGAAAATCACAAACATAACTTTCTTTTTGCTAAAGTGGTCAAGAAGAGTTGAATTTCCGAGTAGTATTGCCAATCTATTCAAAGATGTCATCCAGAACATTCCAGAAGAATATGGGAGTGGAGGAGGGTCTTCTAATGGTCATAAATGAATGGGAAGAAATAGGTGAAAAATCAGCCTTCCTCAATGAAGGAATAATACCCAGGTACTGACAAGAAGTCCTGCACCTCCCTCACCGTGTTCATTAGTGGAATGATTGGGAGTTGGGGAAGTACTCTGACCGAAACCAGTCAACATTCAGAAGCCACAGTTATTGTGTGTTCCGCTCAGTCATTTAAAAATGTTACTTCACGTTTTTGGTATATGTTGTCACATATTTAGCACCATGTGAAGCCTTGACATCTTCTCTAAGTCCTAAAATAAGATGAGATCTGTTTTGCCTGAGTGAGATACACATGCAGCTCACATGGTTTTGTTTTTGAGGCAGGTAATTGTACATGTGGCGGCAGATCCAGTTTCTCATTGGAATGGACATTGACAACAGAGTCTGGGAAGTTGTTTTTTGTGGAGGAATGCTGATTGAGGTGAATTCAAAGCTCTGCTGGGGAGTGTGAGTCCTCTCCACACCCTTTGCTCCAACAGATCTGTTCTTGCTTGGGTGCACACAGCTAAGGTAACTGTTTTACTGTCCTGTCCTGCATCATAGGCAGGGATCTGAGTCACTGACTTCCTTTCAGAAGTTCTAACATGCCTCACACTGGGAGTGTATAACTAATGTTTAAAACACTTTCCAAAATCCCTTTCTTAGAGAGCCTAGAGGAGTGCCTTATACGTACTGGAATGTGCTTTAAGGGATGAGCTTTAAGGAAGAAAAGTAGTGTCGTTTTTTTTAATCCATTAAAAATCCATTTCGTGGATAGTCATCGTTAAAGAATTTAAGATCTAGGCTTCCTTGCATGTGAAAAAAAAGAAAAAAAACCCTAACCCTCTCTGTTCTTAGCTAGGGCAGAAGACAAAGTCTTCTGCCAGAAAAAAAAGTTGAACTCATAGGCTCATAGATTTTGAGCTGGAAGAGTACTAAGAGGTCATAGAATACAATTCTTTTATTTTATATGTGAGGAAACTAAAACTGAAGGAGGTTGTGACCTTCTCAAGGTGACACAGGCAGTGGGGATTCCAGTCATGGTCCTCTGACCCTAAATTCAATGCCATTATTAGAAGAGAATGGTAAGGCAGGATAATGTAAATTTAAGAATGAACAAATCACTTAACTGGTTTGGAAATCTGACTTTGTTTCTCTTTGTCAGGGAGTTTACTATGGGAATTATTGATGACCCTGAATCATCTGGGATCAAGGCAGGTGGGTACTGAAATACCTTGTCCCAGAATGCATTGCAGCTAGTTTACCAGATGAAAGAAGAATAATGTGCCCAGAAAGTGCATGGTTAGGAGATGCCTAAATTTTATAGGGCTGGTTATGTAGTATTTGCCTAATTTAAGTAATAAATTCACAGCATATAGACAAGTATCTTTGATGGAGGAAGGGTAGTGAAAATGAGGGAGAATGATTGTAGGCAGATTTTGCCAGTGTGTACTTTTCCATACACTGAGATACCGAAACGATACAGTGTGGTATAGCAGTGGAAAAATCACTCGGCTGAGGGATCAAGGGATAGGCTAGGTTCAAACCTTTCTGCAATGAGCTTTGTGGCCAGGAGCAAGATGCATCTACATGTCCTGCTACCACATTAGTGATTAGATCTGCTAAGTCTCTTGCACCTTTTTGATTCTGTGAGTTTAATTCCTTTACTTGACATATCATCAGTCTGATGGAATATTTCAAGACTTAGTGTTTTATTGTCCATTCATTTTAAATGTTGGTCTGCCTTATATAGTGGTAAACTTATGAGAATAGCATATACATATACATGCACATACATATTTAATTTTTGTTACAAACAATATTTTTGTAAATAGAATCATTTCAATTATGTAGCAATTTTTTTTCCTTCTTCTCCTTCTCCTTTCCCCCATCTTCTTCTCCTCCTTCTTGTTCTCATCCTCATCTTTCTTCTCCTTTTCTTCCCCCTCTTCCTCCTCTTTCTCTTTGTTCTTGTTCTCATCCTTGTCCTCTTCCTTCTCTTTATTTTTTTCTTCCTTGCTTCTTCTTTATTTTCCTCTCTGTCACCTATGAAGGCCTTAACTTTCACTCAGGAAACTCTATAAGACTGCAAGTTTCAGAGAAGGTATTTTTCTTCATCAGTAAGCTGAACCTTTCCATCTGGGAGTTTTCTGTGCCAATAAAATTGAAGGTCCAGTCCCAATTCCTTTAGATAGGCACACAGATGTCACAAAAGGATATCAGATTTAAAAAATAATGATTCTATATACAGAATACTAGTATACTGCCTAAATAATTCTAATTTGTTAATAAGTAATGGGAAAGGAAGCTGCCATGTTTTATCTTTATCATCAATTATATCACTTGCATGCATCCCTTTCCTTCTGTTCATGGGGCCATCATTACAGTTTGCTCCCAAGTCATCTCTTATCTTGACTAATGGAGTAACCTTCTAGTTGCTCTTCCTACTTCCAAGCTCTCTTATTATTTAAACCATCCTTCACACAGCTGCCAAAATAACCTCCTCAAAGCACAGGTCTGGCCAGGTCTCTCTTCCTTAGGAACCTCCATTGGGTTCCTTATTCCCTTTAGGACAGAGTGCAATCTATCTTCTAGCTTGGCATTTAAAGTTCATGTGGTGTCTCCAGACTATCTTTCTAGCCATTTCTCCTGTTTCTCTATAATCCAGTCAAACTGGCCTTGTATTAATTCCCTAAGCTGAACATTCTTTATTCCATCTTGTATCTCCATGGCTTTGCAGAAACCATCCCATACCTGTAATGCACTATCTTTTTACCTCCACCTCTTAGAATTCTTAATTTACTTCAAGTATTTGTCAAGGTGACACCTATGGAAAACCTTTACTAATTGTTATTGTTATCCGAATTCTTTCCCTCCAGAATCATCTTATGCTTATTTATCTCTTAATATGTTATACCCTTCAGTAGATGATAAACTTCTTGAGGACAAGGACTGTTTTCTGATTATTCCCTGCCTGGTTCTAGTCCCCAGCCTTATACAAAAGGAGTGATGGATCGGTGGTTATTGAGTTGGTTTTTTCTGTTTAGAATGCTCTTGCTTTAAAAATTGCTCTTAGGGGGCATGCCCCAGAGAGTCGAAGGATCTTTGCCCAGCTGTTCCTATCCTCTGATTAAGAGAAGGATGCTTCTCCTTTTAAGTAGATCAAAGACATATAGTTTGGAATTTGGAATGCGAGTACTAAGTGGGAGTGAATGTTAAGCTACTTTAACTTCTAAGTGGGGGAAAAGTATACTTCTTACAATGTCTCCTTTCTTAGAAAGAAGCATCGTGTAAAAAAAATTCATTTATTACATAAATATATATGGAGCAGGTGTTTTTTTGTGAAAGTTTTCCTCAGCATAGTAACATTTCTAGTATTTAATTCTCTATTACAAAATGTTAACTATTTGGAGGGACTTGAATTAATATATTTTGGACTTTCATCAGAGAGACTTAAGCACAGCTGTGGACTGACAGTTGTCATGACCTTTTGGACCATGTGACCTTTGATAATGGTTAAAGGATTTCTGTCCATTAGCTCCCTTCTGGGCACACTTAACTCCCTGACCAGACTGGACACTAGCCACTTCAATAGAATCCTCATGAACACATCTTCGAATTTCTTAGTCCCTTAACCTTCCCTGTGACTGTCTCGGAAATCCTTAGCTATGGTTCCTCCTTAACAATAGTGCATAAGCAGCCCCATTTTTCCTCTTTTTATCCATTTAAAAAAATCTATGGCAAGAATACTTGTTTTGAATTCAGGGGAGTTGGATATAAAACCTGATTTTAACTTAGTAGCTGTCTGACCATGGGCAAATCCTGACTCTCCTGTTTGCCTACTTACCTGTGAGCTTGGACAAGTAATTTCACAACTCTTGACCACAATTTCCTCATGTATAAAATGAGAATGTTGGAGCTGTTCCCTAAGTTTCCTTTTAGCTTTAAACCTATGACCATAAATTAGTTAAATCACTTATTTTCAAATTTTCCCTTTCTATTGGCTCATTTCCTACCTACAAACATGCCCATGTCTTTTCTAGTCTAAAAAACCCTCACTTGATCTTCCATTCTTGATAATTATCATCCCATTTCTCTTTTGCTCTCTGTTAGCTAAACTCCTGGCAAAGCTTGTCTATAATAGGTGCCTCCACTCTCTCTCCTCGGACTGCCTTTTCTATCCCTTACAATCTGGCTTCTGACCTTATTCCAACAAATTGGCTGTTTAGAAAGTTACTAATGATCTCTTAGTTGCCAAATCCAATGCCCTTTTCTCAATCCTTACCCTTCTTGACCTTTCTGAAGCCTTTAGATACTCTCTCCTCCTTAATACTGTCATCTTTCTAGGTTTTTGGGATTCTTCTCTCACCTGATTCTCCTATTTGTATGACAATTTCTTCTCCGTCTTTTTTTTTGTTGGATCCTTCTCTAGATCATATTCTTTGCGATAAGTATTCCTCGGGCTTCTGTCCTAGGCCTTCATCTCTTTTCCCTTTATACTACTTTATTTGATGATCTCATCAGGTCCTAGAGATTTAATGACCAGCTCTATGCTTATGATTCTCTAATTTACCTATCCTGCCCCAATCTCTCTGCAGACCTCCAATCTCACATCTCCGATTCTCTTTCAGACATTTAGACATCTGAAACTCGCTATGCCCCAAATCAAACTTGTTATCCTCTCACCTAAACTGTCCCCTAGCCCCATACTCCTTTATTGATTACTATAGAGGGCAACACCATCCTCCCAGTCCTCCAGGCTCACAACGCAAGAGTCATCCTGCATTTCTCTCATCTTCCATATTCAATTTGTTGCCAAGACTTGTCAATTTATTTTGGCAACATCTCTTGTATGTACCCCTTTCTCTCTAGGCCCACATCAGCTCATGCCTGCATTATTTTAATAACTTGTTGTTGAATATGTTTCACTCAAGTCTCTCTACACTACAATTCATCTTCTATTCACCTATTAAAGCGGTTTTCCTAAAACTCAGGTATGATCTTAACACCCCCACTACTCAATATGCAATATGCTCTGTTTGACTATTCAAAGCCCTTTATAATGGCTTTTACTATCTTTCTTTTTTTGAGATAAAATATTTTACTCTTTTCCAATTACACATTAAAAGAACTTGCTACATTCATTTTTCAAAAATTTGAGTTCCCACTTCTCTATTTCCTTCCCTCCTCTTCCCTGTTCATTGAGAAGACAAGTGATTTTGATATAGATTATACATGTATAGTCATGCAAAACGTATCTCCACATTAGTCATATTGTAAAAGAAAACAGACAACCCCCCCCCAATAAAATAAAAAAAAGTATACTTTGGTCTGAATTCAGACTCCATCAGTTCTTTCTCTGGAGGTGGATAGCATTTTTTTTTATCATAAGTCCTTTGGAATTGTCTTAGATAATTGTATTGCTGAGAAGAGCTATTCATTATTGGTCATTATGCAATATTGCTGTTTCTGTGTACAATGTTTTCCTGGTTATGCTTACTTCACTTTACATCAGTTCATGTAAATCTTTCCAGTTTTTTCTGAAAGCATACTGCTCTTCATTTCATATAGCATAAGAGTATATATGTCATCACAACCATATGCCACAACTTGTTTATCTGTTCCTCAATTGGTGAGCTTCCTCTCAATTTCCAATTCTTTGCTACTACAGAAAGGACTGTTACAAATAATTTTGCATATTATAGATCCTTTTCCTTTTTTGGGGGTGGGGTGGGAGAGAATCTCTTTGGGATACAAAACTAGTAGAAATATTGTCAGGAAAAGGGTATGCAGCTTTATAACCCTTTGGATATAGTTCCAAGTTGTTCTCCAGAAAGGTTGTCTAAGTTCACAACTCTACCAACAGTACATTAGTGTCTCAATTTTCTCACATCCCCTCCAATATCTGTAATTTTCCTTTTCTGTCATATTAGCCAATCTTATAGGTGTGAGTTGGTACCTTATAGTTGTTTTAATTTGCTTTTTTCTGATCAGTAGTGCTTGAGAGCACTTTTTCATAGGTGTATAGATAGCTGTGATTTCTTTTTTTTCTGAAAATTGCCTGTTCATATGTTTTGATCATTTATCAATTGGGTAATGACTTGCATTATTATAAATTTGACTCAGTTCTCCATATATTTGAGAAATGAGGTCTTTATCATAGAAACTTGATTTAACCCCACACCCCCACAGGTTTCTGCTCTTCTTCTAAACTTGGATGCATTAGTTTTATTTGTATAAAACCTAATTTAACTGTGCATTATCCTCCATCCTAGTTTTCCTCCTCTTTATCCTTCTCTCTCTCTCTCCCTTTCCTTCTCCCTCCCTCCCTCCTTTTATCCTGTCCCTCCTGAAAAGTGTTTTCCTTATGATCACTATCTTCCCCCAATATGTCCTTCCTTCTGTCAGTTGTTTCTCCCGAACTCTTATCCCCCTCCTCTTCTACTTCCCTGTAGGGTAAGATAAATTTCTATACTTAAATGAGTGGGTATATTATTCAATGTGATGAGAGTTAGGTATAAAGGTTGCCTGCCCACCTTCCTCTTTTCTGTAAAAGCTCTTTTATACCTCTTTTATACGATATGATCCACCACATTCTTCCTTTTCTTTACCCCATTCCTCTTCTTTCTCATCCCTTAATTTTATTTTTTTTTGTATGTCATCCCATCATATTCAACTCACATATGTACCTCTGTTTATGTAAATTCCTTCTAACAGCCCAAATATTGATAAAATTCCCAGGACTTACAAGTACAGTCTTCCCAGGTAGGAAAGTAAATAGTTTAACCCTATTGAATCTTTCATGATTTCTCTTTTCTGTTTACCTTTTTATGCTTCTTTCCAGTCTTGTATTTGAAAGTTAGGTATTCTACTCTGCTCTGGTCTTTTCATCAGGAATGCTCAAAAGTCCTCTATTTCATTAAATATCCATTTAACCCCTAAAGGATTATACTCAGTTTTGCTGAGTAGGTAATTATTGGTTGTGATCCTAGCTTCTTTGCTCTCTAGAATATCATATTTGGAATATTGATATTCCAAATACTACAATACTTAAATGTAGAAGGTGCTAAATCTTATGTAATCCTAACTGTGGCTTCATGATATTTGAGTTGTTTCTTTATGATTGCTTGCAATATCTTCTCCTTGACCTGGGAGCTCTGTAAGTTGACTATAATATTCCTTGGAGTTATGATTTTGAGATCTCTTTCAGGAAGTAATTGATGAATTCTTTCAATTTCTATTTTGCCCTCTGCTTCTAAGAGAGAAGGGAAGGTTTCCTTGATATTTTCTTGAAAGATGAGGTCTAGGATCTCTTTTGTATCATGACTTTTAGATAGCCCAATAATTCTTAAATGATCTCACCTGGATCTATTTTCCAGGTTAATTGTTTTTTTTTTCCAATGAGATATTTCTAATTTTCTTCTATTTTTTCATTCTTTTGATTTTGTTTTATTGCCTCTTGATGTCTCATGGAGTTATTAACATTCACTTGCCCAATTCTAATTTTTAAGTTGGGTTGCTATGGATTGGTAGGATCTGGACAGACAAATTGGATAGAAAGAGAAATTCTAGATAAAGAGATCAAGATGATTGGACTTATCAACTCTCTAAAAATTCCTCCTCTCATTATTGTATTTCATTTTGTTCCCTTCTCACTTGCATCTTTAATCTCTCTTTTGATTGGTTTATTTCTTTCTGTCTACAAGATGCTAAGGTATTTTTGAACTAAAACTTCTTTTCCTTCACCTATCTTGATCCTTCAGTCTTCCTGGATATTCCCATCTTCTTCCCCATGAGCAGAAGTCCTTAAGTCCTTCCTATTATTTCAATTCATCACCTGATTTTGAATTCTCTTGCCCTTATATAGAATGAATCCCAAGTTGTAACATTTCAGTGTTGGCACCTTAGAATTTTTCAGTAAATTGGATTTTTCTGTTCCTTGGCAAAATGAATGTTAGGTAACTCCGCTGCCCTTTTCATTTCCTTCTAGGCTGATGATTATTCTTGGAGAAAAAAAAGGTAAGATTGGGCCTGAATCTTTTCAATATTTAATAGATAGTTTTTCTAGTATTATTATAGATTTTCCTCCTCACATTTGGTTTGGCTTGTCTCAGAAAGAAGAGATGTTAAAGTACATTTTGGAAGTATGTCCAGAAGTAAATTGTAGATTCTAGGTGGGAGTCTATACAGGCTTCTTCCTTTTGGTGGAAACTTCACATCCAGGATGTTCCTAGCGTGAAGCCAGTTGACAAGACACTGGTCCTTCATGTCTGAAAGAATTGATTCATTTGCCCTGTGATTGGTTGGCATATGATTAAAGACAGCAAGTGTGCTAATTATTCCATAAGTGTTCTGAGTCTATTGGCTAAAATTATTTACGAATTCCTGTTAGTCAAGAGACTATTTTTAAACTTTTAATTTTTTAAGAGATAAAATTTCTATAGTTCTTGGGTCCATAGTCAATGTAGTTACTTTCTATTACAATGTTTGCTCAACTAAAAATCCAAATTTTAAGAAACCATCATTTAATGGATTAAATATTTAAGCAAGTCCACCATTCTCAGCATATTCACCAGGAAAAGTGGGAAGTCATGTAACTTGCTAATGACTGTGGCAAGTCAGTAGACATTGCATTTGCTTTTCACTTTGGGAAACTGAAGAGAAGTCTAATTAATCTGTCATATAATAGCCCTCAAAATGCTTTATCAGAGCCATCATATCCTTCTAGAATCTTCTCTTCTCTAAATTAAACGTGGCTACTTCCTACAACAGATCCTTAGATGGCCCTTTCCAACTAGTTTGCCCTTTTCTGGTCACTTTCCAATTTCTCAATGTCCTTAAACAGAATAGTAGAGAAAGTTTACAATACTCCAGATGAGTTCTGACAAGGGTAGAGTTCAATGAGATTATCACCTCCCTCATTCCTTAAACCTATACCCTTTTTTATTCTACCCAAGATCTCATTAGCTTTTCTGGCTCCCATTCCACACTGCTGACTCATATGGAATTCACAGTCTATTAAAAAGCTTAATTTTTTCAGTCACACTGTCATCTAACCTTAGGTCTAGACCAGAGTCAATGGCCCTTGGATTGCCCACCCACCATTCCATCTTCTACAGGAGTGACAAAAAAAAAATGCCAAGGGGCCCGCAGGAATAAGAAGACAGTCCTAGTTTACTGAAAGGGAGGGGAAGCAGAGAAACCTTGACCAGAGGCCACCTGGAACTAACCCCCTCTTTGTACCCAGACCCAACTGATCTAGCCTTTAGAGAACCAACTGTTGTTATTCCTAAGTGAGGAATCCAGTTTGCCAGTTTCCATTACCTATACTGTTACAACATGCCAGAAGCTATTTATCTTGGGGGCCTTATGTGATTTTGAGTAATATTCACACATCCTACCTCCAATTTACACCCTTTACCCTGGAGTTTTAAAGATCAGCAAAATCTCACTGGATTCTGCTGAAACTTCCCTGGACCTATGATGCTTTCCAAGGCATAGACTTCTGTTGGGACAATTCCATTAAATTTAAGCCTTCCCTTCATAGAGCAAAGAGAATTCTCTTTGTCCCCATAGATCTGTTCCAATCATTTTTTCTCTGTTTTGAAGTCCTCATTTTCTTGTTCATTATCCACTCACCATTTTAAATGAAGATAAGTGGTATTAAATGGAGGTTGGCCTTCTCTTAGCCCAGTGATATGCATTTATAAGATATGGGTTATTTTTGCATGAGACAGTATGGTTTAGTGGGAAGAGAACCAGCCAGAAACAGGAAGAGCTACAAGACATGTGCTGGCTGTAAGACTTGCTTGACCAATTAGGGCTCCAGGCAATCTTCTAAAACTAAATATTTCAAAGGAGAAATTGATTCACATGGGTAGAGGGTGTTCCCTAGACCAGTGAAGTTACAGGTTGAGTTTCTACCTCTAGGTTCCTTAGTATATCTTTACACTATTCAGGTCCTTCCAAGAACAAAGGTGGAGATGGTGTATGTGAATACAAATGTGTTTGTGTGAAAATAGGCTACAGCTACTTACATCGAAAGCATCAACAAATATCATTGCTTATGTACACAAGACACCCAATTCTTTTGACTTTTCTTGTTTGTGCATGTGCATGCATGTGTGTGTGTGTGTGTGAGAGAGAGAGAGAGAGAAAGAGAGAGAGAGAGAGAGAGAGAGAGAGAGAGAGAGAGAGAGAGAGAAATGATGAGTTGTTTCACTCATATTACTGAAAGAATACTTGGAAATTCAGTCAAAGAAGTCAGATTGGTTGTTTGTACAGAAACAGCCTTTGTTTTCACTCTTGGTAGTTGGTTCAGCCTTTTCTAACTTTTAGATGATGAATGAGGAAAACAGACCATGTATAAACAGTAATCACACTGTAGAAATAGTAATGATACTGAAAAGAAATACCTAATTTCAATAAAACAAGGATTCTGTTACTAGCTAATAATTTTATGTTCATATCTTAAAGAAAAGCTTAAATGTTTATTTTCAAAACTCAGAATCGTATTATGACAAATTATACTTTAAAAATCCTTTTATAGTATTTTATAATGAGACCCAGCATTGTTTAGTGACAAAGGAGTCAAGCATGGAATCAGGAGGCCCTAGGAGCAAGTCCAGCAATTAGCACAGTGCTGGGTACATTGGACACAATAAATGTTTGTTGATTGATTATTTGTCATAGACTAGCTGTATGGTCCTAGGTAAGTTACTTCATCTTTCTTTTTCCTAGGTAATACTGTAAGTTGAAGAAGAGTTGAGAGTCTTTAGCAGAAGGGGCAATTTCCTTATTGTCAACTTCCTACATTGATGGAGCAAATTCCAGATTGGGTCTCCTTCCATCCCCTCTCCCTTTAAAATATATTATATACACATGTTTATCATGGGCACATGAAAGTAGATATTTATAACTTTATTTTTTGAAATGTATATAATAATGAGAGAATTTAGATAATATAATAATATATAACAACACATCATATATAACATTCTACATATGTAATACTAGAAGAATTTCAAGAAACTAATCAATAAAACACTTAATATCAGTATTATCAAATATAAATAATTGTAAAATTCCACAAAATTATGAAAAAATGAAGCAGAAAAAAGGAAACAAGAGAAATTCAGGATATCAAGTGGGAAAAATTGTACAACTTTTAAAGTTAAAATTGATTAGATCTCATTTCTCCTCTAAAACTTTTCATGTTTGTTATTGCAACATTAATGTTTCATGACATAATGGTGTAGACTTAAAATAATACAAGATTATAAAACAGTAAAAGCAAATGTTGTGAATCCATTGAAATGACTTAATTTTGGAAGTTCACCTCTGTGACTTTATTTACAAATGAAGCATGGACCTTGTAAATCTATACATCATAACAGGAACAGAGTTCTAGGAGGTTCTAAGGTCACGTTGTTCTTGGAAAAAATTGTAACAAACAGAAGCTCAGCTACTAACTTCTATAAATATTTATCAGATAAGTCTTCTACCCATGGGAGATTAAAGTACTGTGGGATTTGGATATGAATGCACAACAGTCTGATTTTTACTGAATTAATTAACCAAAAAAAATCTTTTGACTTAAAACTTTCACTTTGTGCCAAAAACAGTGTCATATTTTGGGAAGCAATGAAAGTTAATAAAAAATTATGCTCATTCCTCACAAAATTATTGGACTTTGGTATTATAATAACTTTTACTATTGTAATAATTTAACAAATTAAATTCTGCTTCCCGATACACTTTGGTCGACTGAAAGGAAACCAAGTGGGACATACAAGGTATATAGCATGATAACTTCATAGATTTCAACGTAAAGCATATTTTAACCCATTTCTTTCCCCTTGTAAGCTCTTAGTATGTTGTACCAAATATCTCATTTTCAAGGTCACCTTGATTTAAGTGAGTTATTACCTATTTTAGTCATCAAATTATTATATTTTTTTATGAGTTTTTTCTTTTCATCAAAGGAAAGTTTAATTTGTTAAACACCCTTCAAAATCCTGAATTTTCCTGACATTCACAATAAGGAAGGTGAAACACACTTTTTAATTTAAATATGATAATGTGAGACTGTGCAAGAACCTCAGGAGAGTTCCAAAGGATTGAAGGAAAGGTTAGTAGTTTTATTTCAGTGATTCTTGCCCTTTTTTGTAAATATGCTACTGTATTTTTGATCTCATTGAATGCACCTTATTCCCAAAATTGCTCTTGGTAATTTGAAAATACACGCACACACATCCATATATGTATATATGCACATAGATAGATAGATAGATAGATAGATAGATGGATATATAGATGGATGGATAGATAGATAGATGGATAGATGGATAGATAGATGGATAGATAGATAGATAGATAGATAGATAGATAGATAGATAGATAGATAGATAGATGATGGATGGATGGATGGATAGATAGATAGATGGATGGATGGATAGATGGATGGATAGATGGATGGATAGATAGATAGATGATAGATAGATAGATGATAGATAGATAGATGATAGATAGATGGATAGATAGATGGATAGATAGATAGATAGACAGATGGATAGATAGACAGATGGATAGATAGATAGATAGATAGATAGATGATAGATAGATGGATAGATAGATGGATGGATAGATAGACAGATAGATGGATAGATAGATAGACAGACAGATAGATGATAGATAGATATGATTAAAAATTTTTTAACTTTTTAAAAAACACATAGACATTGTGACATCTGTGACTTAATAGAAAGTTAATATGACTCACTGGCTAGAAATCTGACCTCAAAGTTAGGGAGATATGGCTTTAAGGTCCAGTTATCAATTTATAATATACCTATTGACTCTGTTACTCTAGGCAAACCACAGCATTTTTTGATGCTGTAGGCAACTCTGTAAAACTATAAGTTGTGACACAAAATAGAATTCTCTTTGTCTCCATTTTTACTAATTTTGTCTCAGTCCTGAAGCTTATTCCAGTGGTCATTATCTACCCATAATTTCAATGAAAATAAGTGGTGTAGAGATAAGTAGTGTTGCCTATTGCCTTTTTTAAAGATGGATTATGAGCTTCATAGTAAATGATTCTAGTAACCAGATATTTGGTAGGTGCTTTGCTGTTGTTTGCTGTTATTGTTATATGGAAGCTAGGGTCTTCCAGATGCTCCCATTTAAGGAAGATATTGTGGTAAATTGCATCAAGCTTCAAGGCAATACAGAGCTTCCTGGAACAGATATGTGATCACTCAAGGGGAGGTTGACTTGTCCACCCACACAGGAAAGACCAAATTAATAAAAATAATCATTACCCAGATTTTAATATACATTTGAACACATACCCCATAGAACTTATCCAACAGTATACATGCTTGTAGGCATACACAATATATATACACTGCATGTATACAGGCATGCATGTACATGCATATGTACATACATAAATGCACATATATACAATGGACAATGAGCTGGGCAGGAGGGGAGCAGGCTAGATTGCTTTTAGAAAATTGCAAAACAATTTTACTGACAAGTTTCCCATAACATTAAAGTCCTCTCTTATCAATATAAGTACTTAACCAGGGTTAGTTACTATATGGCTATAATACCTGGAAAACCACTGCTTCCATAGAACTAAAAATGACCACCATGCAGAAGGTAATTGTAGAGCCAATGCAATATTCACAGTGCCAATGGTCACTATAAGTACACCTGCAAAGTGCTCAATTGCAAAATATAACAGACTCTCCATATAGAAGACAGAAGCAAAACACTTACCCAGACACCAGAAAACTGAATCCCCAAACTGGGTAAGCCAAATCCATAATAGTAGAAAAGAAGTTAATAAGCCATAACACCACAGAGAGCCACACCATCCTTTAGCCTTCCCACAAACCAACACAAGCCTGACTGTCACAGAAGGTGGTAAACAACCAACATTTACTCACAAGCCTATCTCCCTCCGATGTGTCCTCTCCTCCCACCATCTAGTTGCTCTGACTCTCAGCTTCTTGTGGGCTCTGCTCCACCCTTCAGCAAACTCCTCCCACCACAGGCTCCATGTGATTGCATTCAACCTATTAGGGGGCAGGGCATATCTTCAAAGCAGGGAAGGTCTTCAGATGTTCATTACCATTATAGGAATGAAAGGCCATAAGGTGGGGGTGGGAAGGGAGGGAGCAGACTCTAACATGAAACCCACGAGGGTTAAGGCTGACAGGTGGACACCCAGAGTGCTGCCCTATGTCCCTCATGATGTCAGGAGAAAGTAAATAATGCTTTGGGTAGACAGCCTATCATGAGCTTTTGGAGAAGATAGAGATTAAGGTGGCAGAGGATGTGTGTTAGGGGAGGTAAGTGCCAAGTTAAAGAGATCACAGAGGCAGCCAAATATCTGAGAGAGTATTATTATCCAATGAGCTCCATCTGGAATGTGAAAGCATTTCCCTTTCTTGATATTCCCCTTTTCTGTTGTTGTTCAGTCACTTTCAGTCACGTTTGACTCTTTGTAACCCTGTTTGGAGTTTTCTTTTGTACCTCTTTATTGTTTGACCCATTCTGTGTGTGTGTGTGTGTGTGCCTGCCTCCTTTACCAAACTCTTGACTCATTTTTCATGATTTTCATGCATCATTCTTATTTCTCTTCCCAATTTTCCTCTACCTGTCTTAGTTGATTTTTAGAATCATTTCTGAGTTCTTCCATGACCTGGGGCCAATTCATATTTGTATTTTTCTCTTCCCTCTCACCATAATAATTTTCTATAGTCAGGACCTTTTCCCCCCTGCTGTTTGCTCATTTTTCTAGCGTGTTTCTTGACTTTTAACTCTGTGTTAAAGTAGGGCTTTGCTTCTAGAGTGGAGGGGGAACTGTCCCAAGCTTCAGGATGTTTGTGCACCTATTTCAAAGATAGTTCTGGGAACCTGAATTTTTCAGTTTTTGCAAGGTGGTGTGATCTAGGGAGAAGTGTGTTTACTACTCCCCTGGCCTGTGCTCTGTTCTGTGAGTGACCACAAGTACTCTTTTCCACCCTGGAACTATGACCAGGAGCACAGTTACCCTGTGGACATGAGCTCCAGTGTGCTAGTGTTCTTCCATTCCCTGGGACTGAGACTCAGAACTGTGACCCAGATCCAAGTATTGTCAATGCAACAGAGTCCTGTCCCTGGAGCTGGTAAAGGGACCCCTGTAATCTCCTTTCTTACCAACTGTCCAACCCCATTATTGGCAGGGGGCTGAGAGGTGCACTGTCACTGTGACCACTGATTCAGTCACTCCCCAAGGCCTTTTGCTGGGGCATATCCTGAACCAGATTGCACTCTACTCTAATCCAGGTACAACAGGCCTTTCCTGCCAACCTTCTAAGTTCTCTTGGGCTGGAAAATTATTTCACCCAGCCCTTCTCTGGGTTCTGTCACTCCAGAATTTGTTTTGAGGTGCTATTTAAAGTTTTCTGGAGGGGTTCTGGGGAGAGCTCAGGTGAGTGTCTGACTTTTCTTTGCCTACTTGGTTCTACCCCTGACCTGTATATAATGAGCATCATTGCCCAGTAGGCTGGAACATGCGGTGTCTTTTATTTCCATGTCACTGTGCTCAGTTTCCTTATCTGTAAAATGAGATTGTTGGATCATACTCCCTATAATGGCTCTAAATTTATTAAACTATAATTTCAGAAATCTGCCACTGCCTGTATTCCCACTAAGCTGAGGCCAAGTGTTAGGTGCGCTGATAAAAATATTTCTGGTGTAAATATTGCACTTAGATTATTGTTGGTTCTTTCCCTGGTGGTATCCAGGTAGGAGTACGGCTAATCAACGTAGGCATTGTGATTTAGTGATGAGAGTATTTTCATGGTGCTTTAAAGTATACAAAGGGCATTACAAATATTAGGTCATCTTGTTCTTGCAGCAGACCTGTAAGGCAAGTAGATGCAATCATTATTCACATTTTACAGATAAGGAAACTGAGGAAAACAAAGGTTAAGTTACTTGTCCAGGGTCAGACAACCAATAAGGGTCTAAGACCACATTTGGACTCATTTCTTCCTGACTCCAATTCCAGTGATCTGTCAACTATATCATCCAACTTCCTCTAAGCAATGTATCCAATGTGTGCACAACCCAGGGCATTTTCAAAGAGTTGGTAAAAATAATATAAAATAAACCAGTATAGAATATGATAAGATAGTGTTTTAGGTGGTATGTAATATAAGAATCTTTGTGTTTATATATATTTGGCTGTATTTTAGGTGGTTGTAATAGCCTTAGAACAGAGCTATTTATTTTGTCCTAACAGAAAGTAGAGGGTCAGCTATGTGAAGCAATGGATAGAATGCTGGGCCTGGAGTCAGGAAAACTTATCTTCATGAATTCAAATCTGTCCTCAGACACTTATTAGCTGTGTATGACCCTGGGTAAGTCACTTAGCCCTGTTTGCCTCAGTTTCCCCATCTGTAAAAATGGGCTGGAAAAGGAAACGGCAAACTACCCCAGTATCCTTGTCAAGAAAACTCCTAAGGAGGTTTCAAAGAGCCAGACGTGACTGAACAACAACCTAGAGTTAGCTGGCTAGAATTATTGAGGCAAATTCCTTTGTTGTTTCAGGGTTGTGGGTTGATGACATTGCTAGATCTTACAAAAGTGTACTGTTGACCCATCAGGCTAGAGAGCAGGATGGAGGATGGATCAGTGCAAAGCTATTATCATCCTGGAAAAACAACTCAATGGGCCATGGCCTACCTCACATGGACATGTTATATTAGATGAGAATTGCTTTGCAAACCTTAACATGCCATGGACATGCTAGCAATTATTAGAATGGCCTGCCAACACCAGGCCAATAGCATCATCTCCCTATGGAAAGAGGACAATTTTCAACAATGTCAGTTTCCAAGGGAAGGGTGCTTGTGTATTTCAGCATGGGTGAAGTTTGCTTTTAAAAACTGGCATTTGGTGAACAGGGTTGCAACTGTACAAGAACTGAAATGTGACTTATTGGCCATGACATGTAGGTACGTGCTTGGAAAAGTTTCTATTTTTGTGAAGCTGTAGAAGACGCCCATTTCACTTTGGCTACATCTGCCCTCTTTGGATTCCAAGCACAATTGTCTTGATGAATGATTGCGACTTGAAAAGCTCCCCATGGTGAAGTTGAATTCCACAAATACAAAACTGATTGAGTATATTTGTTGCAGTTATTTTTGATCATGTTTGGCACCCACAGATCCCAACTGTACATTTTGTGTATCTTTCCCCTAGCCTTGATGTCCAATCTCTTTTCCTAGTTCACTACCCTCATCATGTTCACTTATTTAAAATAATTCCCTTTTCATTATGAACTTGACAGGCATTCACAAACATGAACATTTCTATGTTTAAAGTTCAGGAAAAGAAGAATGTATATGAAACCATGACCCTCCACTTCATACAGTTTTTAAGTATATATTAAATTTTATTTGACAGTACCAGCATGATCCTGATGGTATATGTTCTCTAAATTTCATTGTTTTCTTATATATGTATTTTTCTTCTATATATTTTTAAAGGTTTCTTAGATATCCTTTTCTTTTTTCTATCATGGTCACTACTCACTTGTTTTTCTCCACAATGCTTCCCTATTGAAAAAATGAAAGCCTTCTGTTTTTAAAAAAAAATAGAGTCCAGAAAAACTACTTTATATATTATCTTGTCTGAAAATGGACATTCATTCTGCACTTCTAGTTGAACATCTTTCTGCCATCTTCAATCTTCTAGAGTCATTGGAACAAAGATTTAGAGGTAAAAGGTGTTGTTGGTGTTGGCTTTGGTAGTGTTTTAGTCCTGTCTGATGCTTTGTGACCCTATTTGGGGGTTTCTTGGCAAAAATACTGGAATGGTTCTACCATTTCCTTCTCCAGTTCATTTTTATAAATAAGAAACTGAGGGAAACAGGTTTAAGTGACTTTCCCAGGGTCACACAGCTAGTGTCTAATTTGAACTCATGAAGATGAGTCTTCCTGATTCCAAACCCAGTGCTCTATTTGTTGTGCCACCTACCTGCCCCAAAGGGAGCCTTAGATGACACTAAGTCCAATACTTAATTATACAGATAAGGAAATGGAGACGCAAATGAGCTATGTGATTTACCTAAAGTGACATAGCTAATAAATATCGAAGGTAGGGTTTGAGCCTGGATTTCCCTGACTTCAGGTGGGGGGGGATGCTATCCACTATATGGTCATTGCATGGGGTAGTCTTTCAAAGCTGTTTTCCTTTACATTTTTGTAGTTATTATATAAAGCATTCTCCTGTTTCTATTAGCTTTACTCTGTATCAGTTCAGAAAAATGTCTTCCCAGGTTTCTCTAAATTCATTCCTTTCATGTATTTTTGCAGCACAATAATTGATCATTAGATTCATCAGCTATTTTCCATTTGATGAGCACTGATTTTAAGTTCTTTGATACAACAAAAACGCTATTAAACTTTTTTTTAAGTGATCCCTTTCATTCTGCTCTGGCTCTGTTTTATGTATATACCTCATCAAGTAGCATTTATTAAGCACCTGATCTCTATCTGGAACTGTGCTAAGCATCAGAGTTACAAAGACTGGCAAAGAAGAATCTCTGGTGTCACGAAGTTCAGAGTCTAAAGGGGAGCTAACATGCAAATAACTTCTCTATACCAGAGGAGTTGTAGATCACCCTCAGAGGGAAGACACCAGCATTAAGGGGGATTGGGAAAGGCTTCTGGGAGAAGGCAGGATTTTAGTTGGGACTGGAAGAAAGTGAAGCCGGGAGACAGAGATCAGGAGGGAGGGAATTTCAGGGATGAAGGACAGACAGCAAAAATGCCCAGAGTCAGAAGATGAAACATTTTGAGTAACAGCAAAGAGTGTATGTGTGCGCATGTGTGTGCGTGCGTGTGTGTGTGTGTGTGTGTGTGAGAGAGAGAGAGAGAGAGAGAGAGAGAGAGAGAGAGAGAGAGAGAGTATAATAAGACTGGAAAGGTAGCAAGAGTCAGGTTGTGAAGGATTTTGAATGTCAAACAAAGGGTTTTATATTTCTGGAGGTGATGATATGATACATGATTATGGAGGTAGTAGGGAACCACTCAAGTTTATTAAACAATGGGATGTCGTGATTGAATCTTTTTGGAAAATCAATTTGATAACTGACTGGAGAGTGAGCTAGAGGGGAAAGATGTGTCAGGAGAGTAACCAGAAGACTACTGCAATAGTCTGGGTGTTTAATGATGCACCAGGGTGGTAGTGTTAGAGGATAGAAAAGGGCATATACTACAGATGTAACAGGTAGAACCGACGAGACTTGCCAACAAATTAGATATGGGAGTTGAAAGTGAAGAATGACACCTAAATTATGCTCCTGGGTAATTGGGAGGATAAAGATGCCTTTGATAATGATGGGAAAAGTAGGAAGATGGTAAGGTTTTTTTGGGGGGGGAGGGAGGAAAGATATTGAATTTAGTTTGGGACATTTTGAGTATAAGATGTCTATGGGAAATTCAGTTTGAGATATAAATATATCTCATCCTATCACCAGCACTTTGGAGATATGAGACTGCACTTAGGGTTGTATATCATCAGTGATGCTAATTGAATTAATGGGAGTTGATGAGTTCATGAAGCAAAATGGTATAGGACAGAAAAAGAAGAGAGCCCAGGAGAGAGCCTTGGAGATCATCTACAGTGAGTGGGCATGACCTAGATGAATAAGAAGAAATGGCCAGACAGGCAGGAGAACTAGGTGGATGTAGTGTTTCAGACACTTGTTAGGAGAGAGTATCAAAGAGAAGGGGTGATCACAAGCCGAAAGTCAGCCACTGGCTGAAGAGTGTTCTTGGTTAGAACAGCTCACGAGGCACCATCAGTAGGGTGTGTAGGTAGGAATGGTATTTTTGTCTGTCTTTGTATCCCTGGCATTTTGCATAGTGGCTGGCACATTGTTGTTGTGGTTAAGTCGTTTCAGTCATGTCTGACTCTTCATGACCTCAATTTGGGGTTTTCTTGGCAAAGATACTGCAGTGATTTGCCATTTCCTTCTCTAGCTCATTTTACAGATGAGGAAACTGAGGAAGACAGGGTTAAGTGACTTGCCCAGGGTTACATAGTTACTAAGTATCTGAGACCAGATTTAAACTCAGGAAGCTGTGTCTACTGAACCACCTAGCTGCCCCCACCTGGGACATGTTAAGCATTTAAATGCTTGTTGACTGACTTGTTAGAGGGATGGGCTGCCAACTTCCTCAGTGAAAACAGTGCCCTCATAGACATCAAGTATTTGAAACATTGAAGTATACTTTCTTTGCAATTAGACTGTATCACATTAGGCATCAAGAGATGCCAGCCGGGCTGTGTTTTCCTCGTCTGTCTTGTCATTAAATCTCAGTACAGTGTCATATCTTACGATAAAATAATAGCAGATAACATTTATATAGGGCAGCTAGGTGGCACAGGGGGTAGAATGTCAGGTCTGAATCAAGAACACTCACCTTCCTGACTTAAAATCCAGTCTCAGGCACTTAATATCTGTGTGACCCTGGGCAAGGGTCACTTAACCTTATTTGCCTCACAGTTCCTCATCTGTAAAATGGTCCGAGGAAGGAAATGTTAAACCACTCCTGTATCTTTGCCAAGAAAACCCCAAATGGGGTCATGACTAGAATGACTGAGAAGCACCAGCAAACATTTACATAATGTTCTAAAGGTTTGCAAAATGCTTTACACACATCTCATTTCATCTTCACAACCACCCTTGTGAGGTATATCATGCTATAGGCATGATTTCCCTCATTTTACACATGAGGAAATTGAGAAGACTCAGGAATGCTAAAGGATTTCTCTTGGGCCACACAAACTCCCACAAATAGTTCACATTTATATAGAAGCTTAAGGTTTATGCTTTCTTCATAACAGCCCTTTGAGGTAGATAGTATTAAGAATTAATATCATCCTCCTTGTCCTCACTTTATATAAAGAAATTGAGGTTTTGATGTCCAGACAGGGCCACAAAGTCAATAATTCCATGGAATCCTAAGAGGTGGCCAGTTAGTACGGCACCCTTATTTAATAAGGGGTAAAATGAGGTTCAGACAGGTTAAGTCCACAGGTAAGTGACTTCTGCCCTGTTATAATAAGTTTAATACTCTTTCTATTATATCTCCAATTCAGCTAATAAACAGCTGAGGTGGGATTTAAACCAAGAGATTCCTGAATCCAAGACCAGCCCTCTCTCCACTATGCCTGAGGAAAAGTTAGCAGTCAGATTGTTTTCAGCATTTGTGTTGAGTGGTCAGTAATGCTTTTATTTTGGAAAGTTGGATTAGTACTGGGAGCTCACCTTATGAAAACCAATCCTGTGGTCACTTTGCATAGTGGCATCAATCTAGGTCTGTGGCTATGTAGCAACATGGGCCATAATCCTTCTTAATTTAGAAGAAATCTTTTAGGAAGCAAGAGGAGGATGGAGCCCCAGGAAGGGAGATTTGATGAAGTCTGCTGGTAGATTGGTCTACTCAATGGACCCATGGAGCTCCCAAACACCTTTGAAGGAAAAATGGTTGATCATATATTTTCTTTGCCCTCGTACAAATCTATTACTTTATACAGTGAGCTTTACAACACTGCTAATGCTGCTTCATGATATAGGTATATTTTTTTTGGCTGGCTTTAAAGACCGGCACTTTCAACCACATAAACCCAACCAGAGCTCACATTAACTCACACCTTAATTTTAATTTTCCCAGATGTTTTTTATTTATGCAAAATTAGATGCCATTTTGAAAACTTGCATTTTTAATGAGGGTGTTTTTTTTTTTTAAGATTCATGGTTGGAATCTCAGAAGGGATTTCTGTTTTGAAGGCATTATTATTTTTCCCTCTCAACAGTATCTTTACCAAGCCGATTAAATAAACAGAAAGAAGGACTGTGTTCTCAAGGGTGTGTTTTTTAAGCATCCCCCCAAACCTGCAAACTCGATTTTTATTTTTAACTCAATGGAATTTTGCTGCTAATTGTAGAAATGCACAATGGCTGTCTTATCCATGATAACAAGGTTACTTAGTTTATTCTGTGCTGACTGAACATGCTTATTCATGGAAACTAAAAGGCTGGCCTTGCTGAGCTGTTCTTTATCATTTCAAATGACAACTTGTCTCTTAGTCAGAAATAGAAATTGGGTATCCAATGGACCATTGCTGGGTGCAGGGTTCCCCAAAGTTGGGGATTACTATGGTAGCAAATGATGCCTTTGGGGAAGGTGCAAATGTTTTTACATTGAAGCATCTTAAGGGACAGAGGGTTTACTTTTTTTCCCTCTTGACAACAAGAACATTTTGCAAACATTTATACCAGCAAACCTTCCTCGGTGTATCTACTGCTTGCTAAAAAAGCAAATTTTATTTCTTTGGCTCACTTGAAGTTTCCATTTCGTTCTAAGCCAGAGAACAAGGCATTTATTTTGGACACCTCTGCTTGGGCAGTTAAGATGCTGTAAAAAAGAAATCTTGGGTTAAAAAAAAAGACAGAAAAAAGAAAACCTCATTTTTATTTCAAACCAAACAACCATCAATTAACAATTATTAATTAAGGTATTATTATTAGGCTAAGTGCTGGGGGTACTTCACCTCTCAATGAGGTATGTCTAGGTAACTCTCTGAGACTGTGAGTTGTAGAGAAGGCTTTTTGTAGAGGGAGTTTCTTCTTTTAGGAGTTCACTATAACAGTGAAATCACCCATCTAGACCATACCACTATCTCTCTTTATTAGAATATTAGTAAATGAGTGAGATAATCCAAGCTGCGGCTATATTCTCAGTGGGATGCCTTATTTGTGTTTGCATAAGTCAGAAATGTGACTGTTTCAAACAAATTTTAAATGTGGCATTAAATACTTCCTCGGGGGCTCATGAAGACCATGTGCTATGCACATGTGTACATTCAGAAAATAAGGTTTCAATATGGTTCAGAAATGACATGATGTGACCTTAGTCATTTTCTGGCTACCATGTTGTTTAGGGTGAATTGGTACTGGGGTGAAGAGAGTCCTCAGTGAAGAAGGGAGGAAGAAAAGGGCAGATTTATTTTGTTTGTTTATATATTATTATTTGTTGGTTTGTATACTTATTTTTTTTGCCTTTTTTTAGGGCAATCGGGGTTAAGTGACTTGCCCAAAGTCACATGACTAGTAAGTGTGTCAAATGTCTGAGGCTGGATTTGAACTCAGGTCCTCCTGACTCCAGGGCCGGTGCTCTATTCATTGCTCCACCTAGCCACCCCTGTATACTTATTTTTAAGGGTGAATGGGATAATAGAAGTTAGAGGACAGTCATAGAGATGCAAAAAAAAAAAAAAACAACCCTGAAAGAAAAGATCATAATGAAACATGAAAAATACAGAGAAGAAAAAAAGACATTAAGAAGGAGATGCAAGGGAGCAGGACAATATTGTTACTACTTAAAAATTTTTAATATGCAATGAAAAAAACCAGTTATGTGAAAGTTCATTGTTTCATGAACAGTCTTTATTCTTATACTGACACATTCATGTTTAAAAAAAAATAAAAGAGGAGAAAACGAGAAAGCAGCCATCTTTGTTTTCCTTCAATACTTTCCTCTTCTGTGTAAAACAGTAAAGCAAATTAATGGCTTTAAATATTTTTTCTTAACAAGATGCCTCTCATACATAGCTTATGATTACCCAAGTGCTTGATGGGTGCAACTATAGAGATGATTTTGCTCAGTGATTCTTCGATTATCAATATCAAGGAAAGCATGATAAGAGCTAAAGAATAGACTTGGTTTTTTATTCGGAAAGTTATGCTTAAAAAATGATCTCCAGCTGGTTCCTGTCTTTTTATTTTTGTAATTGTGTCCCCAGAGCTTATCAAAGTGCTGTGCACACAGTAGGCATTTCATGAATGTCTCTTGACTGATTGATTGATGTAAAAAATCTTTTAAATACCAATGCTCTCCCAATGACTGTGAAGCCCCCAAAATAATCGTTTCTGTAGTATCAAAATTTCAGGATAGTGTAGAACCACAAAGTATGGTGGTGGTAATTAGTGTGTATCTTTTTTCTTCCTACGATTTGCACATAAGAAGTGATGTAAAAGACAACCTATAGGAAACATGTGATCAGAGTAGGAAGGGAGGCATAGCAAATGGGCAGTCTTTGGGGCCCGTGGAATGCTAAAATATCCAGAGAAAGGCCCCCAGCATTCCAGTATCCAGGGACTCTTGTTTCTGCAAACTCCACCTTATCTCAGTCTAATTTTCCACAAGAGTAGAATTAATCTTACTCTGTGACCTTGGACAAATTACTTCTTCACTGTAGGGACTCAGTTTCCATCTTTGTAAAATGATGGAATAGGGCAAGATCTTGATGACTTCTATGATGTCTTCTAGTCCCCATATTCTGACACACTTGGAGGAATGCAGTGGGATCGTTGGCTTCAAATCCCCTTTCCCAAAAGAATCTCTTTGTTGCTATCATATCCTTTCTCCCTAAGTCAGGCCTGTTGGATGCCAAGCACAAGGAAATAGCCGAGCTTATCACCCAGTTGCCAAGAATAATTAGTTTAAATGTTCTTTCTTGGAATGGCCACCCCAGACCAGTAGCCTCATGGTATTCAAGGTCAACATCCCCACCCCCTTTCGGAGGGTCCATTCTCTATCCTCTGGATAGCATCTATCCTAAGCGGTAGTTGAAATAGCACTGACTGTGCAATCAGAAGATTTGCTTTTGATGCTTACTACCTGTATAACTGTGGCTAAGTAATTTAACCTCCTTGGGCCTCAGTTTACTCTTTTGTGGAATGAGATGTTGGACTCACTGACGTCTGGGGTTTAATTTTATTTTAGATCCTCTGATCCCTCTGCTAATGGACAGTGCCTTTATTGTGCCCCTTGTCCTAAGCTTGGCATGTGTTGCTTGTCCTGGGAACAACAATTTCTAGTTACGGCTCTGCTTTTCAGTTTGCTGGGATTTGGCAAAGCTTGTGGTCCATTGGTATGATCCTTAAGATCTCATGGGTAATTCCATGCCATGAATGGAGGAGGATTGTAAGAATAATAGCTTTATAATGATACAGAATTTTTCAGGAGCTCTAATGACACAAAGCATAGGAAGACTGTTTTGGTCTGGCCAGATAGAAGTCACCATTGTCCAATTTCTCATAATGCTTTACTTGGACTTCTCCTATGTCCACTCCAATCCATCCTCTCTTCTTAGGTCTGACCATGTCACTTCCCTACTCAATAAACCTCTGTGGCTCCCTATTGCCACTAAGATTGAACAGACAAAAAAACAAATCCTCTGTTTGATTTTTAAAACCCTTCACATCCTGGCTTCTTCCCAGCTTTCTGGTCTTAGTCTTGACTCCTTTCCACATTATCCATTATTTATTAACACTGGCCTATTTCCTGTTTCTCACACACAACACTCTTATCTTCTGACATGTCCACTATGCCTAGAAGGCCCTTCACCCTCATCTCTGTGTCTTGGCTTTCCTGGACCCCTTCAAAATTCATAAAAAATTCCATCTTCTGCAAAAGATCTTTATGATCCCTCTACCCACATTATTACCTCTCTCTGAGATTACCCCTCCATTTACTCTGTGTATATCTTGTGTACACTAAGTGCTTTCTCTCTGAGATCACACTTCCATCTACTCTGTGTATATCTTCTGTATAAAGAATTACTTTTGGGGTGGCTGGGTGGTACAGTGAATAGAGCACCAGCCCTGGAGTCAGGAGGACCTGAGTTCAAATCCAGCCTTTGAAATTTAACACAAAACTAGCCATTTGACCTTGGGCAAGTCACTTAACCCCAATTGCCCTACCTTCCCCTCTCCAAAAAAAAATTACTTTTGTATTTTCTCTTCTATGTGAGTTCCTTGAGGACAGCAGTCTTTGCCTTTTTCTGTATTCCTAACTCTTTGCTGAGTTCCTGGAATTTATACCCTTTAATTCAAAGGTTTCAAACTCTTGGGCTGCAAATACCCCCAAAAATCCAGAGGCCCAAACCAGATTAAAATTCAATTGGGAAGATATTTAAAACATGATGTTAATTTGTAGTTTTCTAAGTCAATATGCAACCTATAGGGATAATTTCTATTTGAGTTTGACAATACTCATACTTGTTGACTGCCATTATATTCTAATGTGCCTTGTTTTGCAAGGTCTCCCAAATATTGAGAATGCTGTCCCCTATTTGTAGCATGGGGGCATACATGGGGTGTTGTTTTCAGGATAGGCTCTCAAGCTTCTTCTCCCCTCTTCCTTTTCCAAGGGAGACTTTAACTCCTGCTAGGAGGGGAAGCCAGAAGTCACCACTCTGCTCTCCTCAGAGAAGGAAAATACTGGGCTAGAACTATATCTGTTTTCTCCCTTAAATATTATTATCCTAGAGGTTAAGATTTTTGGGTTCAAGTTAACTTTGGATTGATGTTCATTATTGGGGGGAAACAAGACCCTAAGGTCTGACTCCTTTCCCATAATGAACATAGATAGCAATTAGCAAAGAAGTCTATTTATTCAATTCAACGGCAAAACAGAATTCAGAGAAAGTATTTATAGAAGAATATATACGAGGTAATACAGAGTGAAGGCGCTGTCCAACTGGGAGTGTGGTGACTCAGTTCAACCAAGAGAGTCCCATAGTAGTATTTCTCCACAGTCAGTAGTATATAGTAATTGGGGATGGTGGAGGGTGATTTAAACAGTATTCAATGGAAGAATCAATGAATAAAACCTAATTTCCCTATCCCACGCCCATATCTAGTCATCCTTAATGGTGTTGCTAGACATGATCTTGATATTTTGGCAAATGAAATCTTGATAAGTTTCTCATGCTGGTTATATTGCTACAATTGTATGACTCCTTTTTTCCCCTACATCATCCAGGACAAAGGTCAAATCATCATGTTTAGTAGTGCTTTTCAATATAAAGGGAGTTCCTTTGGAGCAAGGGCTATTTGATGTTTGTCTTTGTATTCTCAGTACATATATAGGATAGTCTCTGGCATACAGTAGGTGCTTAATAAATGCTTGCCATTTGCTTGAATGATCTAAAAAAGAAAATGAAATTTTGGACAGATTATGGTCTGTCCTTGGTATTCATTTTCCTCCCCTTTTACTCCACAGGGACCATTCTATTTGGCTATCATAGTAATTCTGTCTTCTCTCATCTAGTTTACTTATGTTTTTCTTTCATCACCCAGAGCTCATCACCTCCATTTTCTCCATCATTAAAATGGACTGACCTTGCATTTCATCCTTTTAGACTCTAAGATGTCAGTGAGCTGATCTGAGAAAAATTCCTGCTAATTCATTTTTTTGTCTTCTAGCCTCATTCAACCACCTCACTATTTCTTTTCTAATTCCTTAGTAGTTCAAGTCGTATGAAATTTCAGAACATTAAGAAAGAAAATTTCTGACCTTTTCTGATCCCTCAAGTCATATGATATAAGGGCTGCTCATTTTGCCTCTGTTCAGACCAAGGCAAAACGTGCAATGGTATGACCCTTTACATTCTAGAGGAGAACTTTGAACCTCAGTTCTTTGGCAAAACAGAGTATGCTCTGAGTGGCATAAAGAGCAGAAAAGACTCCCAAACTCATCTACTTGTTTCTATAATTGCCTGCTTATCATTTCCTTCCTTCAACAATGATCTTATCACAGCACCAACTCATTAGTGGTTTAATACAAGATAAGCAGATTACAGATGATCTGAATACTGAATGTCCTTACATGAGAACAATCACATTAATAGCATCTTTTGAGGATTTGCCTCTTGGATATATCTTTAAAATTGATCTGATTGTTTCGTGTGTATATGTGTATGTATGTACACACACACATATAACCATCTCTAGCTTCTTTTCAGTGTGTATGGACTCAGATTTGAAATAAGAAGGATCTATAAATTCTACACTTTGCTGGATCAGAATCCTAAGATATTACACTTGAAAGTGATCTTAGAGACCATCTACTTCAAACTGCACCTGAATAGCTATCTCCTATACAACGTATCCCACCAATGGTCATCTAGTCCTTGCTCGAAGACCTCCAGAGAAGGGAAATTTGGTAACTACAGAGACCTCCTATTCCATAGCCCTAATTGTTAGGAATGTTTTTCTTATATCAAGCCAGAGTTCTCCACTTTGCAGCTTCCACTCTGTGCTACCACTTCTGCTCTCTAGGGCCAAGCAGGACAAACATTAATCCTTTTTCTATGTGACAACCCTTCAAATACTTGAATACAGTGAACATCTCCCATCCCTTCCTCTAAGTCTGTTTTGTCAGGCTAAATGTCAATAATGCCATATGATATGAACTTGAGCTCCTTACTATCCCAGACATCTTCTGGAATCCCAGACATCTTCTTCTGGACACCCCTGTGCAGGGATTTACTAAAACCACTCTCATATAGGTTCTGAAGAACAGATTATTAAATCTTCACTGTGAGCATTTACACCTTGGAAATTGGTTAAAAACTACAAATAAAAGTTTGGTTTATTGTTTTGTTGATTATTGAGACTTAAAAAAGTAAAGAGAACATGTTAATTCAGATTATGCTTAAAAATGTGTCCTGCATACCATTTTTTGGAGAACTAGTTGTTAGACTCATTGGAACACTACTGTCTGTGTCTGACTTAAAATGTTATACCACAAACTGAAAACAATGTTTTGTTTATAGTCTGACCAATGTCAAGTACAGAAGTTATATCACCTCTCTTTTATTAATTTACCCCAAGAGTACATTGGCTTTCTTTCCAGAATCATGAGGCCAAGAAAAGGAATAGATTCAAGGGAGAAAAATGTGAATGTTCAATGGATTTCTGCTTAGTTCTCAAAGGAAAAAAAATAATTTTAGGCTCCTAAGACTCCACTTTAAAGGAGTTGGGGGCTAGTTGAAGTCTAAAGATAAGAAGATGTTTAATAATGTTACTGACGGGCAGACTCTGGAATGATTGGTTGGAAATGGAAGCAGGAAAGAGTTCAAGAAGATTCACACTGAGCACCTAGGGAAGAAAAAAGAAGGAATTTGAAACCAGTACTAATCGCTTTCTTTTAGTTTGTCTTCATGGCGCCAAAACATCTGGTCAGTGCAGTCAAAAATTCAATCAATCATCCTTCTATTTGGCTTATATGATGCCAAACATCTGGATTGCCTGGGATTTTTTTTTCTTTAACTAAATTGACCGGATGTTTTGGCTTCCTGTAGACTAAGCCTGAGTCTGACTCACACACCTGATCTTGTGATTTCCCACCTCTCTTTGTTGCTGGATTCTTTTTGTTCATTTTGGTTTTAATGTAGACTTTTAACAACTGAGCTGCAATCATCTCTGACCAATGCCTTGTAGCTCTGACAATCTAGCATTGAACATTGTTTAAAAAAGCCAGAGAAACTATTGATAGTAAGAAAAAAAAGCCCATTTGTCCTTCGTGATTGTATTAACCCTTTCCCCTCTTTTTTTTCCCCCACCCCTCCCTCCCACAACCAATCTCCCTTGGCTAATGGAAGTTGAGGTAGTTAACAAAGAGTGGTAAATAATTGCAAAGCCAATTTTCAGCAGAAGTGAAAGTATTCTCCCCCCTCTCTCTTTTATGTAAAGCCAGCTGTTCCTGCTTGCAATTTTAACTACTATGGAAGGAGAACACACAATTTCTGTAATTTGTGCATTCCTAAATTGTCTCTTGCATAGGAATTTAGTATGGTTTTGTGTTTTCAAAATATCTATTGGGTTTCCTTCTCAGGAAAGGCTTCTGGGCAACCTAATGAATGGTGGAGGTTTAGGGCGAATTATAAAGAGACTCTGAATCTTGGTTTAATAAAAATGCTTCATCTTTTAGGAGTTAAAAGAAAAAAAGCAACTTATCAAAATAGGCAAAATGAAATCCACCACCAGTCATCTTTAGGAAAGCTCCTGTACCAAAGTATGTCAAGAGATCGTCAGGGACGTCTTGCTCTTTTGTAGTGGGATGATAGGGGCATTCTGTTTATGTATTCATTCACTTGTTTGCTCATTGCTCATTCATTCATTCAGTAAACATTAATTAAGAATTGATTATGTAAAAGACAGTGTTTATAGGCCCTATAGGGTCTATGGTACAACAACAAACTAGTGCTATTCCTGGTGATGAACTCCTTTGGACTGAAAAAAAAGGAGATTAATTCGTAAGATTATAAAATTATACATTTAGAGCTAGAAAGAAGTTAAAAACCATCCGGTCCAGTCTCCTCATTTTATCAGAGAAGAAACTGATATCCTAGAGTTTAAATGACTTGTCCATGGTCCCTTAGACATTTGAATATCAATGACAGTCTTCTTGGGTTCAGATTTATTTTTAAAGTTGACACATATTATAATTTTATAATAATTTACCTGAATGAAAATGGCTCCTATTGACCAAATGTAATAATTTGTTATTGGATTAGGACTATCATAGCATCGTTTCAACTGTCTAGAAATGCTACTCTGAATTCTGAATTGTCTCAAATAAAATAGAGCCTAATTTGTGTAAGGTATCTAAGATCCATGAAGCCACTCTGAGTACTGAGATTAAAAAGAACTCCAATTAGAAGTGTGATAGAGGGGAAGGTGTACTAGATTTAGGGTCAAATGACCTGGGTTCAGATACTCTCTCTGTCAGTTTACTGTCATTTCAGTTCTTGGAAATTCAGGCGAATCATCTGCAAAACGAAGGGCCAGATGAGAGGAATTCAATCTCCATTTTTGTTCCTATAATGTTTATCAGGCTTCCGCATTTGATTTAGTCTCTCTGTCAGAGTTAGGTGCTTGCTTATTTTTTCTGAGCTGATTTCTGCAAATTTTCTACTAAAGGAAGCAGCTCTATCAATAAATTCTATTACTTTATTAGTTTTATCAAGTAGCAGAATGTCTAGTCTGTTGGCTATGATTTATTGACCAATTATAATTGTAGGTCTTGGAGTCTGTGTGTAGGAGACTGTAGCCCCAGATAGGAGACACCCCCAGAATTTGGGGATGAGGTCATGTGATATCAATCCCTTGAAATTGAAGCTATACAAACCCAACCCCCAAAGGGATGACTAACCAGCTTCAAAAGCACAAGATCCTTTTAAAGAATGATGATGATGATGAAAGAGAACTTTCTAAAATCCTATGCAGGAATTAATCTGTCCTTTAAGAGGTATCATAGTGGTATAATGGGTAGAGAGTTGTCCTGTTGTCAGAAAGACCTAGGTTCAAGCCCTACTTCTAAAAGCTGCTTGATTTGTTGTTGTCTTTTGTTCTTGAAGAAGACCAAAATGATATCACTATGTTGGAAATAAGGTATAGTGTGTCCGATTGTGGTTGATCAGACAATGCGAGCTTGGAGAGCTCTGTCACAAGTCAGGCACAAAGAGTCCATATTTCTGAAAGCTCCTAGCTGCACGATTATGGAAATGTGATGAGCTTTGTGTCCCAGGCAAGACCATAAGTTAAAATCGATTTAGTGAACTGAGTTGGTGACCTTCCCCACAGGGATGAAAATCCCTCCAGTGATGAAATAATAAGTCCGTCCACACTCCTCCCTTCCCCATTTCTTGTCCCAAGATGCCATGTCCTGCAACTCTTCAAGATGCCTCTGTTGTTTCTTCAAGGAGATATAACATTAAGTATAAGTAGTTCTACTACAAACATATTCATCATAATCTATCTCACCAAAAGAAACATCTCTCAGATACAGTGAAAGAATTTTCAAAGGGAAGTAGAATATAAACTGTCTGAAGGCAGGGGCTGTTTTGGTTTTGGACTTTGAACCCCTAGTACCTAGCACAAAAGAATTGCTCGGAAATTTTTAAAAATTGTTTTAACATGTAATTGGGGAAAAATAAAATATTATATTAAAAATCCAAAGTAAATGCTCAATAAATGCTTGTTCATCATAACAGACCTTAGGAATGATTTATTCTATACCCTTCCTTTTACAGATAAGGGAACTGAAACTCTGAGAGGTGGCTTTCTTCAGTAACATCACTAGACAGAGACAGAATTGGGATTAGAACTCAGGTCTCCTTCCTCAGAAGGGGTGGAAAGCCCCAAAACAGTCCATAATTATTTGATAGAAATGCTTCTTTTTAAAAAAATTCTTTAATAATCAAACATTTAAAACCTCATTGTGCATCAGATGGAACCCAAAATGAGTAATAAAATTCAAGGACTATTAAAGGCTTCAGTCTGGACACACGCCATGCAGAAAGTAAGGGGTGAAATATATTTTTAATTAAAGAGTGAAAATTCTATAAGGTTTTAAGTCTGATGTAAACATGACTTGGTCCACACACTTTCTGTGATTATTATGCCTAGTTATATTTATAAATGAGACTATTTTAAAGGACTATTCGATTGTTTATATCAGGTCAGTCTCTCTGTTATATGCGATTCCATAAAGCCAGAATATTTAAAATAAATTTATTTAAAAATATTTATTAAAATACATCCTACGAACCAAGCATGATGGTGCTTGCCTTTAGTCCCTATTACTCCTGCGGAGACTAAAGCTGGTGGATACCTTGAATTTTGGAATTCTGAACTGCAATAAGGTTCAAGTTGACTGGGTGTCCATACAAAGTATAACACAAATAAGGTGAACCCCTTACCTTCCTGCCACCCAGTGGAAGGTTTCCAGGCTGCTTAAAGAGGGGCAAATGGTCCCAGGTCAGAAAAATGGAGCAGTTTAAAGCTTCTGTGTCAATCAGTATTAGAATTGGGGCCATGACTGCAATTCCAATTTGGGTAAAGTATCGCGATGTAGTCATTATTGTCATCATCATGATAGAAATGCTTCTTAAAACATTTAACTTCCTTTTCATTGGTTCATGGAATGCTAGCTAGATCACAGAATCATGGAGGACTGGAGGGGACCCAAGCCCTTATTATAAATGAGGAAACTCTGACCCAGGGATTTTAAGTAATTTTCCTAAGGTCACAAAAGGAACTAAGCATTACAGGTGGGATTTGAATCAAGGCTCTCCATCTCTTTCAACTATATCACCCAGGCTCAGGACTCACCAAACAACCTTCTTATCTGTAACTTGGATTCCTGAGTGAACCTGCCCACTCAAGCATTTCTCTGTGCATATAGCAGGAATTGGGTTATCCCACCAGACAGACCTCCTGTTTTGAATTAATTAGTTGGCATCTGGGTATATAATTTAGCCTCTTAAGAGTTTGGATAGTGTGACTGAATTCCCCAGAGCCTGTTTGCCTCTGGCTAAACTGATCAGATAGAGTTTCCTAAACATCAAAGCTGAAGGCCAGCCATAGGCCCTGCGGTGAGCCCACCAGAGTGCCACCACCCTGTGGGGCCCAGCTGGAGAAGCTAGGCTGTTGTCTAGGCCTGCTGCTCACTGCTATCTTAAGGGTAATATCTCTATACATCCTGGGGGTGGTAATCCCCCCACCCCCAACAAGACCCCTTCCTTCCAAAAAAAAATCCAACAAAAAACAAAACCCCCTTAGGTCCATTTTTCAATTAGAGCACTAATTCCTTTGTCTTCCCTTGTTGGAGAGATAATTGCTAATGCTGAATCTAAGCCATATTATTTTGCTTTGGCATATGTAACAGGAGCCAAGGTGTCCTCTGATTCTAAGTTTCATTTATTGTGCTGGTTGCCAAATATCTGCTGCATCTCTCATTAAGCAGGTTTTCTTCTATTGCATAATTGCAATAATTTTTCATGCCGTTCACTCCAGCTAGTAGGCCTGCAAAATGTGTTCTTGTGTTCCTAAGTAACTAAGTGGCTGATTTCAGCCATAAACACAGACAGTTTTGCAGGTTGGCTTCCACTGGGGCTTTGAAGAAACTGTATCTCTGTGAGGGACCTTCTATATAAAGGGATTCAGCATGTGAGTGATTATAGAATTTGTAGCTGGAGGGGACCTGTGAGGTTATCAGGTCCAGCCCTATCATTGGACATTTTATTGATTAAATGTTTAATTTTATTTTTAATATCACAGACAATTTGGTATTTTCCTCCCATCCCATCCTCTGTCTCCCCATGAGCTTTCCCTTATAGCAGACAAAAAGAGTTACAACAAAGCAATTTAAATGACAGGATATGCAAGATTCTACATACAAAGACTCTCAATTCTCCAGTTAAAAGATGGGGATGTATTTCCTCATCTCTCATCCAGAGTCAAGTTTCAACCCAATTATTTTCCAAAAGGACTAAATTGGAAACCCAGAGAAGAGAAATGAATTACTTAAGGATTAGTAACTGGCATTGCTAGGCTAGAATCCTGGTGGTAAAATGGATAGAAGGTTGGAATTGTAGTTAATAGAGCCTCGGTTCAAATCATGCCTCAGATACTTATTAGCTAGTCCTGTGCCTTCCTTAGTTTCCTCATTTGTAAATGGAGATAATTACAAAAACAACAATGGCACCCATCTCCCGAAGTTGTTGTGAAGTTCAAATGACATCATATATGTAAAGAAATATACAAACATTAAACTGTTATAGAAATAGTGGCTATTTAAATGATTTTTTTTCTATTTTCTAACATCTAAGCCAATATTCATTTTTCTACAACATTCTGTCTTTGTAAAACGCATGTTTTATTCAGTTGTTTGTATGTCTTCTGTGGCGTTTTATTCTCTTTCCCCCAAGTTTTAATGATGCAAAACTGTGGTTATTATTGTTGCTACTAATACTCCCAATAATTATTATTTTTTATTTATGTAGCATCTTTCCTCTGAAGAGAGCTGGCTTTTTAAAAAGGCTTATATTTGCCAAATGGACATTTATGTTCACATTAAGCCATAAAAGGGAAGTCAGGATGCATAAATAAAAGAATTTTGCCTACCACATTCCCTCACCAATTAAAACCTTCCATACAAAAACATAAACTAATAAGAAAGTATTAAACAATATTTTTGTCTAAGTATAATCTTCATGAGAGACAGTGTGGGGTAGTTCATAGAAGGCTGACCTTGGAATCAGAAATCCCTGAGCTCAGGCCCTGCCTTTGACACATACTGGTTTTACTTTGCAGAACTTCTCAGGGCAATGACACAGATTGGCACAAATCTCACCCACAGGCCACTTTGTGACCTGTGCCTCTGAAGGTAGTTAGTTTCCTGTACAGATGAAACCACAGGTCTGAATCTAAATAGAGAAAATACCAATAACTTATTACCGACACAGTCCTCATTTCCTTTCTATATAAAATCTTTATGAGAATAATTTACACACACATATCCAGGGCATCTTTTCTGAAGGTATGAGAAGGAAACAGGTGGACTTTCACAAGTAATATTCCAGAGTCGACCCCATCTTTAGACTTACACAACTGACTGAAAAGTACAGGGAATACAAATATCACACTGCTTATTGTTTCTTAGCTTAAAAATATTTTTTGAGTTGAGAGAGATAAATGTAGCCTTAAAGACTCTCCTCCAAACAAGGTTTTCCCCACACATGTATTATGTCCTTGAAAGGTACAAAAACAGAAATAGTCTTGATGACCCTGTGCTTGTTATTTTCAAAGAAGGCATAAAATAGGGAGCCACAAGCTAGAAAATCTGTCTCGATGTAGATTTATTAAGTCTACATGTTTTGTAACCAATAAGAACAGGTATAAAAGATGTCATCAAGGTAACACAGGATAAGAAGAGGAGATAGGATGGTCACTTGATGAGAGACAGGTGTTGTTCACTGGTATTCTTGGGAGGTCAGGAGAAAGTGAAGGCCTCCAAGCCACTGGGTGGGCCCTTTACACTGAGCTTATGAGAGGACATAAACAAATGCCTCATATATAGCATGGGTAATGGGCAAGTAGGCATGGGTGAATTATGACTATGTCATTGGAAGGAACTTCCAAATTGATGAGCTCACAGGTCCTAGAGTATTTAATAGATAATGAAATAATGGAAATTGAGGGGAGAAGGACTTGTTAAGTTCTTACTGCATCTTCATAGGTGATGGCTGTCTTTAAGATGAGTCAACATTGGACCTGACCAGATGGCCCATTGACAACAAATAATGAAAACACCTCCTAGATGACTAAGGAGTGATGAGCTTGGAAGGTCTCATTTTGAATCCTTCATTAGGACACTTACTAGCTGAGCAACATTGAACTAAGTCACTTAACCTGTCTCAGACTCAGTTTCCTCATCTGCAAAATGGGAATAATAGTAGCACTTGCTTCACAGGGTTGTTATAAAGACCCAAATGAGATAATAGGTGTGGAGTGCTTTGCAAACCATAAAATCCTGTATAAATGCTAGCTATGAGTCGGGGTAACCTTGGATGGAATTCTGCCTTTGACTGTTAGCCATTTAAGTCATTTCAACTCTTATAGTGCCCGGTCAACTCTCTAGGACTGCAGTTTGTGGGAGGGCTGCTGATCTTATCTGGCAGGGAGTTTTCTCACTGGATTTACTTTGCAAATCTTATAGTACGCAGCCAGTGTCAGCACAACTACGTCTTGTCCCCCAGACATCTCTTTAATTTGGCTTCACCAAAGTTTCAAATGGATACACTAAAAATGGATCACTAAAAAGAAAATCTTAGGGAAACAGTTACAATGATAAGGACAAAAACCTACAGGCTCCAATTAATTCTTTTTTCATGTGTCTATTGACTCATATGAATTGGGGTAGCTAGGTGAGGCAGTGGATAGTACATTGGGTCTGGAGTCCAGAAGATCCTAGTTCAAATCTAGCCTCTGATACTTAACTAGCTATGTGACTCTAGATAAAGAATCTAAATTTCTACCTGACTCAGTTTCCTCAGTTGTAAAATGAAGGTAATAATAGCCTCCCTCTCCCAGGATTATTGTGAGAATTGAATAAGATAATAATTGTAAAGCACTTAGCCTAGTACCTGGTACATAGTATAAAAATGTTAGCTACCAATATTATTATCCATATAATTAACTGACAGTGGGGAAGGAAGAGGGAATATGGATTTAACAACAACAGTAATAGTAAGAGCTAGCATTTATATAAAGCTTTAAGGTTTGCAAATCACTTCCCAAATGTCAATTTTAATCCTTATAAAAACCCCAGGAGGTAGATGCTATTTTCCTATTTTACAGATGTGAAAACTGAGGCAGAGATCAAGGATCCTTCCCAGAGCCACATAGCTAGTAAGCATCTGAGGGTGGACTTGAATTCAAAGTGCTTTTATGCCTTATCTCACTGGAGCCTCATAGCTACGTTACAGGATGGTGACTCCGGGTCGCTTTATAAAGGAGTAAACTGAAGTTTAAAAAGGTTATGGAATTGGGCCATGGTCACACAACAACCGTCAGCCGTGATGCTGTGGGCCTTGTTCTTTCTGAATCCCCGTCCTCTAGGCCACGGCTAGACCATCCTGCTTCATCTGGGTGTTTCAGCTATTCCTCAAGGCCTTGGAGTATGTCCTAAAAGGGGCTTTTATTTCATCCCTTCACTCCCACCAGGTGACTTGTGGTGTCCTCTGTGTCGGTAGTGTGGCCAGTACTGTGGTTGAGGGATGGACAACATCAGGAGTGGAAAACCAAGAACCTTTGGAAAATACCAAAGCAGGATTTTTTTTTTTTATAAAAACCAGTAGATATTTATCTGGTGCATTAATTCATTTGTCTTGCTATTAAAATCAAACAGAAGTACACAGAACAAGACTTTATGAAGTAGATTAAAAGTTGACAAAAAAACAAAATAACAGACGTCTAAGTACTAACAAAAGTTCATTGCATCTTGTTTTTACTTGACTGTGATCCTTTTGCTTTGGTACTTCTATATCTCAGCCCACTCTTAACTGTGTTAAGTCGTCAAAGGCCCAGTGTTTAAATACCACATTAACAACACTACTTGTTTACTCATCAAGTTACCAAAAGCCACAAGACATTGAATTCACCTGGTCTGACTCTTTCTTAAGGTTTCCCAACGAGGCAGTCATTGCTTAGCTCAAGCCTTTCTCTCTGGAACAATTTCTTTCTCCAGGTCAAGCCTGATTCTAGAACAGTCTGAAACCAACCTGCTGGTGTAGTGGTCTTCATCCTGTTTCTTCTGGGACCAATTCTCCTCATTTGAGCTCCTTTGCTACCTTATATAAAAGTGACGCATGTCTTTGCCTGGTTGTTGATGGGCAAATGACTCAGCAACTTCATTAAAAAAAAAAAAAGCCAGTCCCTTTAGGAATTACAAGCAACATAAACCAAATACAGGCAAACAATTTAGCCCAACAATAAACAGATCTCTCTCTGGAAATTACTTTTGGCAAGGAAAGAACTCTTACTGGTCACTATCAACTTTGGAGCAATCATGTCCTAATTGGTACCTTTGTACCCTGAACAAGAAAATAAAACTTTAGAAAGAATCTGAATTATCCAGTGCCTTGGAGGGACTGAATGGAGATGGGGATGATATTTGGATCGATTCAATGACATTTCTAACCACCTTGTGCTTTGTTATGGGAAAGACAAGGATAGTTTTACCATTTTGTTGTTTAGTCATTTTAGTCATGCGTGACTCTTTGTCACCCCATTTGGGCTTTTCTCTACAAAGATATTGTACTGGTTTGTCATGGCCTTCTCTAGTTTATCTTATAGATGAGGAATAGAGGCAGAGTTAAGTGACTTGCCCAGGGTCACACAGCTAGGAAGCATCTGAGGCTAGATTTGAACTCAGGAAAATTCGTCTTCCTGACTCCAGACCCAACACTCCGTGCACTATGGCGCCACCTAGCTGTCCTGATTGCATCTACTCAAACAAAATTGACACATTCCCCATCCTACCCCTACCCCTGGAGTTGTCTGATTCTAGGTCACTATTGACCAAATTGTTGCCTCTAGGATAAAATATAAATTCTTCAGTTTGGCAATGAAAGACCTTCCTAATTTGTCTACAGCCTCTAGCATTGCTTCATATTACACTCATTCTAGTTAAATGACCCTAATTATTGTTCCGCATGAAATTGGATATTCCATCTCCTGCCCCACTGTCTGGAAAGTCCTCCTTCCCTCCTTCTGTCTCTTAGTATCTCTTTCTTCCATCAAGATCTCTTTCTAGAGCTATCTCTTATGGAAAGCCTTTGCTGATCCTCCTGGATATTGATACTCCTTCCTGAAATTGGCATATATTTATCTGTTTACAAACTATTGCATCTCATGATAGGATAAGACATTTTTTGAGAACATATGTTGTTTTTAATTTTGTTTTTGTCCCCAGTACCTTGGCCAAAGGAGGTGTTTAATAAATGTTTGTTACTTTGAATTGGAAAAGACATGAGCTTGATCATATAAATCCAATTTTGCAAAGCAACTCAATCGGGAGAAAATTCACCATACTTGGAAAGGCTTTGAGTTATTGTGCAAAAGAAGTTCTGTCTGTTAAAAAAAAAAGCTGGGTAAGCTTTGGAGAAGGTATAACACAAAAGAGAAACTATACAGTCCCCTTTAGGATCTGAACTAAACTCTTGAAACGTTCTGTGAACATCATATTACTCCTTGGCAGAAATTGGCTGAGTATCTTTAAACATGTCCCTCTTCTATCAACAAGGCTGTTGTACATCTTCAGGGACCAGAGCCTGGAAAGGAATAAGTCTCCTGAACAATAAAAAGGTCAATTGGATTTCCTGCCAGTAGCAAATACATTCAGCTTTTTCTGGTGATGATTTTTCAACAGGGCCTGTGAACTCAAAGTCACTGACTAAACCTGCAAGGAAAGGGCTGGTTCAGAGCATGAATCTCAATGGTCTGTTCCTGTCTGTACCTTCTTTGGGGCGCCTAGGCTCCTGTCCTGAGGTTGTTAGACCTAGTCAATAGCCTGCTTTTTTCAACCACTCTAAAACCCTGGTAGTTACAAAACTAATCTAATTCCTTAAGCCCACCAAAGTACTTCTAGTCTCTAAAATAAGCCTCTTCATTTGGCCTAGTGTATGTTTAGTCTGTTTCTTTTTGGCAAGGAAAAAACCCAACAACAAGTGAGAATGTTCATCCACCAGACTGACAGGAATTATTGTTTTTCCTTGCCATCTGTCTGGTCTCATTGAAAAAAAGTCAGCTTTGTTAAGGGCTAGTATACACACACACACACACACATACACATTCATGCAGATATAGGTATATTGTATACATATGCACATGTGCGTGCCTATGGACATATGTAATGCATGTATTATACATACCTATTTCATGTATACATATCACATAATACAATATATGTGTATATGTGTATACAGAGATGCTGTTTACTTGGCATAGAGAATTCTCTGAATACACGAGAAGGAGTGGTGGCCAAAATTGGAGCTGGATGAACAGGAATCAATTAGGAGAACTAGAAAATTATGGCCACATCTTTCTGTTTTCTCCTACTCTTATTTCATCTTCAGGAAAAAAGAAAACACCAGAAGTCAGATTTTAAGTGAAATTGGAATATTTTCACAATACTTCCTTTACTCTAAAAGTTACTTATATTTGGTTCCATTACTTTAATAGAACTTTTAGGCAAGAAAGTCTGTGTTCCTTATTGCCACTTATTGCACCTGCAGTAAGGATAATAACTGATATTTGTACAGTACTTTGAATATAAAATTTCCCTTGAAATTTGCAGCAATCATGTGAGGGAAATACTTTAGGCATTATGCTCAGTTTACAAAAGGGAAAAGTGAGGGTTGGGGAAGTTCAGTGACCATAAACCCAGGTCTTCCAAATTCCAAGTACAATGTTGTTCCCTTCCCTTCCCTTCCCTTCCCTTCCCTTCCCTTCCTTTCCCTTCCCCTCTCCCTTTCCCTTTCCCTTTCCCTTTCCCTTTCCCTTTCCCTTCTCTTCTTTTCCTTTTTGGAGGGGGAAATGCAGGCCAATTGGGGTTAAGTTACTTGTCCAAGGTCACATGGGCTAGTAAGAATTAAGTTTCTGAGACCTAATTTGAATTCAGGTCCTCCTGACTCCACAGCCAGTGTTCTATTCACTGTGCCACCTAGCCACCCCCAGAGTTCATTTTTCATTGGGAAAATTTCTAGGTCTCCATTTTCCATAAGACTGTATATCTAGGTGTGGAGCAGTTTTATCATGAGGTGAGAACTCTGAGAAACAAGAAGCTTAAAAAGTTAATTGGTGAAATTGTGGGCCTCAGCCAAGAAAGGGGGAACAAGTCAGGTTATGTTTGGAACAAGGAGAAGAAAGAGACTGTCATGATGTAGCTAAATCAGAAGTCCCAGAAGAATCCTAATTATCCTGGAGCCTGAGTGAATGCTTGTCCTCAGATAAAGCATCTGACTTTTCTTCTAGAGCTTGAGAAGCCACTGTCCTGGGACTGCTTCAAGTCTCTTCTTTCCTCAAGCTTTCCATGCCATGCCTTCCTCAGAGGGATACCCTACCTCACACTTTCTGGAGAAAATAGCAGCATCTCTCCCTGGTATTGGTCTTTTACTCTTCTCTCTGTCTCAAAACCCTAATGACATCAGCACAATTCCTTCCTCCTTTGCTCCAATATCTGATGAAAAGGTGACCTTTCTCCTTGCTAAGGCTAACCCCTCTACCAATACTTGATTTCTTCTGTCTCTTCTGGACTCCATGGTCATGCTCTTTCTAATGTTGGTCTGCCTTATTACTGGCTATCAAACTACCTTTCCAACCTTATTTTACATCATTCCCCATCACACACTCTGTAGCCCACTCTAACTGACCTTTTCACTATTCTTCATGCATGACTTTGTGTTTCCCATTGCTATGCCTCGGCATTGGCCGTCTCACAGCTTTGAAATGCATTCTCTTCATTCTTCTGCCTTAAAGAATCTCAAGTTTCCTTCAAAGTTCAGTTATGCTCCCTGATTCTGCTGAATTGATCTTGCCTCTTTCCTGCAATAGAATTTAAGCTCCTTGAGGGCAGGGAGAGTTTCTCTTTTCTCTCAATCCCAGCACCAAAATAGTAGGCAACTTACAAAGTGTTCTCTGGGAAGTTCCCAACACTGATAAAATCACAGTTTTGTAACAAAAAATAAAAATGTATAAGGGACTGTACTAGTATTGGAGATACAATTCTTAAGAAGAGAGTTTCTGTCCTTAAGCAGTTTACAAACTAATCAGAATCATCTATAAGCCATTAAAATATCACTTCCATGGATATTTAGATGCTATGATGAATAGTGCGCTAAACTTGGTATCTGAAGAGATCCTGGGTTAAAAATCTTGCTTTTGACTCTTACTGACCATATGACCCTGGGCAAATCCCTTAGCCCCAAAACATTAGTTTCCTCATCTGTATAAATGAAGAAGATTGTAATAGAACTGGTGCTGTCAACATCACAGGGCTGTTGAGAGGAAAGCCCTAAACAATTACAAATTATTGTTGTTTGAGGATCAATCATCTTTTACAGGAGGATAGATTAACACTGGGTTATTATGTGGTTTCAGTCATATCTGACTCTCCGTGACCCCATTTAGGGTTTTCCTGGCACAGACACTAGTTTGCCATTTTCTTCTCCAACTCATTTTACAGATGAGGAAATTGAGTAAAGTGACTTGCCCAGGCTTACATAGCCAGTAAGTATCTGAGGCAGGATTTGAACTGGGGAAGAAGAGTTTTGTTGATTTCAAGCCCAGGGCTCTATCTATTTCACCATCTAATTGCAACATGTGATTCTGTAAAAAACAAAAACAAAACATTTATTCAGTGCCTAACATGGACAAGATGCCGTGCTATTCTTTGCTGCTGTTGGAAATGATCAATGGGTGAATAACTGAGTATGGCATATGAATGTAATGTTTGTTTTTTTGTGAACTAGTCTTGATAAATTTGGAGATGATTATCTCTATTGTGTTGGCTACAGATGATTTTTTTATACTCAAAATCATTTAGTAAAGGCATGGAAGTGTTTTAATTCTCATCAGTAAAGTGATTGCCATATTGTTGGAATCAGGGATTTATTTTGAATGAAAAAGTATTGATTAAACAGTTCCTACATTGTGTCAAGTATGGTGCTAAGCACTAGGAATACAAATACAGAAATGAAGACCTGCCCTCAAGGAGCTTTTAATCTAATTTTGGGAAAACAACAGATACAGGGAGTGGTCACTAGGCAGGGACATTTTGGTCTGTGAAGTCTCTGAATTAATAGTAGATTAGATCGACACATCCCTTCCACGAACAATGACAGAGATTATTTGATCATAAATACACAATTGGAAAGTGTGCATAGTGCGGAGAGAGCTAATCACCTAGTGGCTGAAATATGGCTGAAAAGGGACTGAATCCGATCTGGATGTGATCTGCAGGAGAACAGAAAGAATTAAACCCTCCTCCTGCCTGGTTTCTCGTCTAGGTGGCAAGGCTTCTACTGAGAAGATGGCTGAGAAATAAAGCATAAAAATGAAATTTTAAAAAAGCATAAAAAATGAAACATTTAAGAAGATAATAGAATTTACATTTGGCCTCTTTAGTATTTCATAGGGACTAGGTTGTGGGAAAATGGAGATACAATAAACCTTGCACTATTACAGATGTGTTCACTTTGAATGCAGTGAATTTTATTGATTCATGGGACTATGTTAAGATACCTCAACCTCTTTTTTTTTTTTAAGTCTTGGTTCACTAGAAAAATTATTACCATTAAAAATAAATTTACCACTTTGGAAGAGAGATTTTTTTTTGTAGCAATAAGAATAATGGCCTTAGCACTGAAAAAAGATCTGGGATTGATTGGAAAGCCTGTGACTTCAACTCGTTAAAACAAATGAACAACTGATTCCTTTTTCTTCATGTTACTGGGAGAAACAACTTGTTTTCATTGCATGTTTAACAGATGAAGTTTTGATATGAAATGTATAGAATAATAATTTTCTTTTTCTTTTAGGAGGATAGAAAGCTGATGGGGCATTGTAATAGCAAAATTTTTTTTAGTCATATATCAATATTCAGCCAAGGAACCTCAGATGCTTAAAAAATACTAATCCCTTGGGAACTGCTTCCGCATCAGGGCACCTATTTTATAGATGAGAAAATAGAAAATGATGGAGAGTTTGCCTAGTCCTACCAGGTCAGGGGCAGGATTCAAATTCACCTTCCCAGCCTTCTGATGAGGAAGACCTTTTAATTGGAATGCAGGCTAATGCCAGCAACAATGCCCCTCCCTTTTGAGGGTTGCTGCAGCAACTCAGTAAGGGTGTATTTATTTTATTAATTTTCAAGAGGCTTATGCTGTTCCATCTAGTCTCAATCTACATTCAATTAAAAACACAAATCGCTCTCCCAATGGGCAACAGTAAAATAGATAGTCTTCAAACATCTCCTCCCCCTGCACCCGGCATATTAGCTCATTAAATTGTTAAGGATTTTTTTTTCTCCTTCTAAAGAGAAAAGAATCAAATATTAAAGAGACATAAACAGCATATCTTAGTCAGCCAGGGGTCACATCAAACCAAAACACCTTGCAGCTAGCCTGAAAGGTTGGTACTTGATACCTGGCAAGCATTCAAGGTGAAAGAGACATAGTCCAGGTAGGGTAGGCCACTGAGGAAGTTGTGTGGCTCTGCCTTTGATGTCAGAGGTTTGTTTCTCCCACTTGTGTATCACAGGCTGCACCCCAGTTCTCCGTCTCCTTTGGGTCACAAGGAGAGGACCTCTTGCTCTATGACTTGGCTGATGAAATTGGATTCTGTTCTAAAGGGGAAGGTGGGTGGCATTTAACCAGCTCCTCAAGAGCTTTCCAGAATACTGGGAACCTATTAAAGCATAAACATATGTCATCCAAAAAGGGGGATGGGGACAAGCAGGAGGGGTGATAGTGAGCCAACAGTATCAGAGTCAAAGATGCAAATTAAATTCCGGCAAGAATCAATTAAATCGGCACCAAAGGTCTTCTTAAATGATTAAAAGAGACCGGAGTGTAGCTTGAGATGAATAAATTACAAAGAATGTGCGAGAGGAGCCAATAGATGTGTGTGAATGTGTGTGTGTGTGTGTGTGTGTTGTGTGTGTGAGCGTGAGCTCGAGTGTGTTTTCTCTGTGAAGGGAGGGAAAGAGAGAGTCAGTTCCAACCAAAAGAGAGATTTAATATAGGTGATTCACCCCCACACTCAGGTTTTGGTTATTAGAATGATTACAAATGCAAAAAAAAAAAAAATCCTCCATGGCCTCTAGGCACTCACACAAGCAGGGATGGAGGAATGAACTCCCTCCCAGAGCTGGGAGATTAACAAGAGAAAACCTCAGATTGTGATTTTATATACCTTTCTCACAGACTGTTTCTAGCTGAGGCCATATGTGGGTTGTAATCAGGATTTGCCAAGACCAGCTAGGATAGCTTAGGATATCCTGTTCCAGCCTTAAAAGAAAAGGGTCCTTGGTACTTGATCCATTAAACAATCAATCAATATGCATTTCCTAATTCCCATTATGCATGAGTTATTTTGCTAGGTACTCTCTCAGTAACTCTTTGGTATCAAACCCTTATTGGCCATTTTTGTTCCCTTCTTTTAAGGACAAATGCTATTCTCCTTGTAGAGAAATCAGAAGAAAAACAATTGAGCAGTTCCACCTTCTTTTTTGTCATCATTATCACCATCCAGTGAATGAGTCTCTGGACAGTGCTTTGCATCTGGAGTCAGGATAGACCATGGCCATATGTAAATCATTTAACCTCCATCTTCCTTGTTTTTCTCATCTGTAAAATAGGAATCATAACAGCAATTACTTCACAGGGTTTTTGTGAGGATCAATTGAGATTGTATTGGTAATGCACATTGTAAACCTCTAAGTGATGAGGGAGGGCTCCCAAAAGGTTCAGCAGGAGCTCTGATCTTATCTAAGACCAGAACCTGTGATTCAGTCTGGAAAGAATTCAGCTCAGCCTTAGTTGGAGTCAGAGTTGAATAAGTTTATTATATGCTTTGTAGCAGGCAAGGATCCTTAGGGAACCTGCAAGTGAAAGGGGGCACAAGCTTTTCCTTTTAAAGTGTAGGGCTGCCATTGTCAGGGCTGACGGGATGGATGTAAGGGACTTCAGTGCATAGATAAAAGTTAGGGCTGACTGAGAGGAACTTGTGACTTCAGTGCATAGATAGTTTAACTTGGAGATGAGATTTGGGCCAGACCAGAGGAGACATGAGAAGATTAAGCTAGGACAAAGGAGTCACAAGTTGTTGCCTAGGCAGAGTGCGGATAGGGGGAAGGGGCAGAGTTTGAGGCTGGGAAAGGGATTTTACCGACTGGTTTTACAAATTGCTATTACAATTTTACAATACAAATTGCAGTTACAATTGTACAAACTGGTTTTACAAATTGATGTTATAGACTGATGTTGCCAATTGGTTTTACAAATTGCTGTTACAGATATAGATCCCAAGCACCCCAAGCACCCCATCATTCGTACTATAAAAATGCTAGCTACTATTACGATCATTGTCCCAAATTCTATGCAACGGACCAAAGATATATCAAGTGCTTTCTATGTCTTGATCACCCCAAGTAGGAAACCTAGTTCCTTCTCTTCCCCCAAATAGCTCCTAAGGGTTGTCTCAGCTTTCTTTGTCAAGTTCAATTTAATCTGAGCTTTAGAACACTTATTAATTTTCTATTGCAGTTACACTTTTGCATTCACCTTTAATAACCAACCATTGCTTCCATCTTCTATGCATACCTTCTAAAAAGGCTATGCTGGTCACTGAGTATTCTTATTGAATTCTTTAAACAATTTTCCATCCTTCTTCATTGGGATTTTTTTTCTCTTTAAGTTTTCTGCATTTAATTTTTGAAACAAGTTGTCAGGCTTCAATGATGAAAACCAAGGAGGTAGAAAAAGAGCCCCCAGCGAGATACAAGTTGATGGTCTCTTTGGAGTTATGACCTTCAGCGACTGCTTTCCTTCTTACATTGGTCACTTGTCCCATCAACATTTGCATATCTCTTTAAAGTTTGCAGAACACTTTTATAAATTAATTTCATTTGTTCCTTACAACAAGCCTCAGAGAGAGGTGTCATTGATATCATCTCCATTTTACAGATGAGGAAACTGCAGCCCAGCAAGGTTAAGTGATCTGAGGAAGGTCATGTGGCAAGTGGGAACCCACCATCTGAACTTTCAAAAGTGATGCAGAGGACACAGGTGACTTCTCATTTACATCCATCCATTGGTCTGGTTCATTCATTTATTTATTTTATTTTTTAAGCAATCGGGGTTAAGTAACTTGCTCAAGGTTACACGGCCAGTTATTTCTGGATGTGGTGCTAAGTATCCAAGCCCAGATTTGATCCCCAGGTCATCCCAACACTGGAGCCGGTGCTCTTACTCACTGAGACACCTGGCTGCCCCTAAGCAATTGGGATGAAGTAACTTGCTGAAGGTTACATGGCCAGGTGTTTCTGGGTGGGTGCTAAGTGTCTGAGCCCGGGATTCGATCCCCAGGTCTTCCCGACACTGGAGCCGGTGCTCTTACTCTCTGTGCTACCTGGCCACCCCTCATTCATTTATTCAATAAACATTAATTAAATGGTGGCTTCAAGAAACTTCAGCATGCACAGTAGCCACTCCTTGGTAAAATCATCTTGGCAAGTGGACTAAACCAGGTTAAGAGTAGCTGACTGGCCTAAAATCCTTTGGTGAATAAGGGCCAAGTCTACTACAGGCATGTGAAGATGTCACCAGGTAGAATGGGCAGATGAGGACAATTTGCATCCTGGGCTATCACCTCTCATTCTGACTTTTGTCTTGCCACTTAGGTAGAATTGAGTGACTGGAAGGGAAAGTGAGGCTGACAACTTTGTACAATTCTGCCTCAGATAAATCCAAATCATGAGCAATTCAAGACATCCTGCCGTGTTGTCACTGATCCTCTGAAAAACAAAGGGTGAACAGCAAACAACAGACTTGCCCTACTAGCATTAGTGGGGAAACAGTCAGGACTTCAGGACGAGTCAGGATGAAAAATACTAGAGAATTATCCCCTCAGTCTTAGCATCTGCATTGCTGCTATGTACTCTGAACACCCAGGCATTGCCATCTGGCCTACTGTGTACCCTAAAGACTCTTAGCTCTTGTCATCTGCCCTGCCAGTGTACCCTAAGGACCACTGGGCTTCCATCACCTGTAGCTGAGCTCTCTTCTATTTTTTCTCTCCTTTAATTAAAATGTGAGCTTGAGAGCAGGAAGTTTCATCTTTTTTTTCCAGTTGTATTGTCCAGTGATTAGTAGTGTTTACTACTCACTGAGAAGTAATAGCTTAATAAATGCATTCCTATTCCATTGAGAGGTTCATCTCTTACCTGGCCTTCTCCCTCTCCTTCCCTAGAATTTTAGTACCTAGGACCAATTCTGTTCTCCTGACCTATTCTCTCCAAATCTAGGATGCTTACCGGACTTTAAGGTACAATAGTTACTCTCCACTCTCTTCCAAGATTTCCCACATTCCTACCCCCATGACTAATTTCTCTTTATTCTCTCTATCAGATATGAATATAATGTTCCTTTGTTGGTTTCTCCACTTCTTGGAGAATGAAATGATCATTAAGGGAAGTTAAGAACTTAATAATCACTCTGCTTTGAAAGGAGTGTTGCTGGGGGGTGGGGGGAAAGAGAAAAAGAAAGAGAGAGAGAGAGACAGAAAGACAGAGACAGAGAGGGACAGAGACAGACAGAGAGAGAGAGACAGAAAGAGACAGAGACAGACAGACAGAGAGGGAGAGAGACAGAGAGAGAGAGAGAGAGAGAGAGAGAGAGAGAGAGACTGAGACAGAGATAGATAGGAAAAGAGACAGAGAGACAGAGGCAGATAAAGGAGAGAGAAAGTGGGGGGTGGGGAACTAGCAAAGCTACTGTGTGGCAGGCTTTCCACATGTTTCCCTAACAAATAGATATGTAAAACATCATAGACTATTAGGGATAGAAGAAATTCTATTTCAATCCCCTAATAAAATACAAAAAAGGAGTCAGTAATCAGATCCCTGACCTTAAATGGTTATGTATAAATGCACAAAGTAAGGTCAATGAAAAAAGATCCTATTTCAATGGAGTAAATTTGACCTCAAAGCTATCCCCAAGATATGGAGGTGGGGATAGGGGCAGAGGAGGTGAGGAGAGACCCTTGACTGGAATGTGGTTCTGGATGGGTATTCCATATTTTGCAAAACAAAAGAGTAAAAAGGGTGGAGCAAAGAAGCACTGTTTATTAGAAAGATTTATTTGTGTGAAGAAATCCAGGAACCAGAGGAGATAACATGATAGGGAGCATTGAAGGTAGAAAAGGCAGAAAGAATCTCTCTCTCTCTCTCTCTCTCTCTCTCTCTCTCTCTCTCTCTCTCTCTCTCTCTCTCTCTCTGTCTCTCTCTCTCTCTCTCTCTCTCTCTCTCTCTCTCTCTCTCTCTCTCTCTCTCTCTCTCTCTCTCTCTCTCTCTCTCTCTCTGTGTCTCTCTCTCTCTCTCTCTCTCTCTCTCTCTCTCTCTCTCTCTCTCTCT
>NW_027186457.1:8477866-8516213 GCF_028583685.1 Petaurus breviceps papuanus | reverse complement strand
TCTCCCTGTCTGTCTCACTCTGTCTCTCTGTCTTTGTCTCTCTCTGTATGTTTCTGTCTCTGTGCGTGTGTCTCTCTCTGTGTCTATCTCTGTTTCTCTCTGTCTCTGTCAGGAGAAGGGGTGGAACTACAAGTAAGGGTTTATTGAGACATATGTTGTCGTCAGCTACTCTGTGAATGGGAACCTTGCCCCAGTAATGATTCTTCACAGCCTGACCTTCTATTCATAGTGTTTGTTTATCAGTTTTCATATAATCTTAGGAGGCAACACTCTCCATACTACACAGTCATGGTAACAGGACACTCAATGACTTTACAATATTTTACTGGCAAATCATCTCTATAAAATAATCCTCAGAAGGCTGTTGAGTACAGGTTATTTCTTTAACCCTCTGGAGCATCAAAAACTCCATTGATTTCCCATAGAAATAAATCAGCAGAAACTTTGAATATGCATTTTATGGGAAAATCTATATAGGAGGAAATAAGGGAAGAATGAATGAGCTTCCCCAAAGGGAAGGATTAAGTGTATGAAAGAGGTTTTTGCCTTTAACTCTCACTCTCTGTTTCTTCCAGGCAGTAATTGAGTGTTTCCCTGTGACAGAAGAAAGGGTTTTCTATTCTTATTAATCCAGCAATTACCATTTTTACAAAAATGTTAAGACTGGGAGAAAAATGAGACGGCACCGAACAGGATTCCAGGAATAAGTGTGGCAAAGGTTTCTAAAATCTTGTTGCAGGAGAAAAAAGTTCAGAATTGGTTTTCTATGTTTTTTTTTTCTTTAAATAAAATATTTTGAAAAGTGAAACGTGTTTGGAGCTGGGTAACCAGTCATAAGGCCTTTCTATCCTGCAAACTTGGTTAAACTCCAGAGTTGAATAGATTAGCTAAGTGTTAGCACCATCAGAGTCCAACTTTTCTCTTTCTGGAATTTGGGCACTTTTATACAATTAATTCACTCTAACCTTAGCCTGAGAGAAGATGTTATACCTTCTGTTTTAATATTCTTTCCAAGTCTCCTCTTCCCTTCAGAACATTTGGCAAAATAAATGCCAGTCCAGAGTCCACTTGGTCCAGATTAATTTGACTTGTATACATTCAGTGCAAAGCAACTTCAATGAAAATGCATCTCCTCACATTTTATTCTACAATATCTGAATGGAGAATTTGAGAATTGCTAGAAATGAAGAATTGAAAAGGACCTTAGAGATCATCTAGTCCAACTCCTTTATTTCAAGAGAAGAAACTGAGACTTAGCAAAGAGGAGTGGCTTCCCCAAGGTCATTGGGAAAACAGAACTTGAATCCAAGTTTCCTGTCTCTTAACACAAGGTCTCTTTATCACATAACCTGAATGATGATTCAAGGGCAGTCAAGGATAACTTGATCTCTCTGATGGTTAGTAATGGTTTTAAAAAAAATGTTCTGGATTTCAAATATTTTACTGATCACTTTGTGATGAGGGTTATGTTATATAACCTGTACCTGGTATCAAATAAGGACTTAAAAAAGGAATATATGCCCAGGGTAGATAGGGACAAGGAATAGTGGATAGAAACAGAAAAGAGGCAAAAGGGCTCAGGGTACACCTTTCTCTCAAAGAGCTTCCATTCTCCCAAGGGGAAATATATCCACAGTTAGATAAATACATATAAAACATATCCAATGCTATTGAGGTCACTAACAGGAAGTGGGATGGTGTTGGGAAAAGTTTCTTGAAAAAAGTAACACTTAAGGTGATCCTTGAAGATTCCTAAAAGGATTACATTTAAAAGTTTAAAAACTCTATCTTTATATTTGGATAAGTCAAATATTTGCCCATGGAAATGATAATATTTCATCAGTCTCATTTATTGAAGCTGCCTTTAAAACACATTACTGACACATTAGAGATCTTTTGCTTATCATTTCATAGCCAAATATCGAGTCAGGAAAACAGATTATATTAATTTTTAAAAATCCATCTGCTTTGGGCAAATTGAGTGGAATGATGAGGTTTAGGCCAATGGTATTACTTCATTTCAGACAGATCCCTGCAAGACCAACTTTATTTGTCTCTGATAAAATCTGAGGGGATCCAAGACCCAGCATTTTATTTCTGCTGGCTTTTCACAGAGCCTGAGACTATCACCATTCTTTTGGGTTGGGGCATTGTTTATATATGGCTTCTGTTAAAGTGTTATTTGATAGGAGTAATGCATGATTCAGCATAAACTGCAACAATAATGATAAATTTATAAAGCACTTTGCAGTTTTCAAAGCACTTAATATGCTGTTTCATTTTATTCTCATAGAAACCCTACCATGGTGGTGCTATTACTGTCTCCATTTTACAGATGATGAAAATGAGACTGAGATGCAATGTTACGGGAATTTGAAAATCTTCCCTGCCCCTTAATAGGCACATAGAGACCTGGTCCAGAGCTAATCAGGCTCTGGCCTACAGGGAGTTTCCAGTTAAGTGCGAGGGCATAAGAATTTTCAAGCTCCAAGGCACTCAGACAATTAGATTCTGAGTCTTTGTTATATACTCTGGGAGGCTGGTGTTTTGCTTTGGGGGGTTGCTCATGAGAAGATTCTTTTGATTTTCTGGTTAGAACTCTGAGTAGCCATATGTTCAGAGCCCCCCGACTACTCAGATGTTGTCTATGCTCTCTTGATCCAGTGATGTGTCTAAAGTGTATAGTAACATTGCTATATTCAGACGGCTGGAGCCCTGTCTGTTGGTCTTTGTGCTAATCTACTCTGCTTGTATTTTCTCCACCTTCAGGGTGCTACCTTTCCCCTGAACTAGTGAAGGTAATTAAAAGTAGGATTACTAACTCCCTTTTGAGCTGCCTTTCTTTTAAAAGCAGATCAAAGAACCTGTGCTAGCAGGCCATCCTGGGTGTGCTAGAGTTTCTTGCTATTATACCAGAACCACATAGCTAGTAAGTGTCTGGAGGATGTCTTCCTGATTCCAAGTCCAGTATTGTAACATGCTATTCCATCTAGCTGCCTCCGTTATCACATTGTCTAAAAGCAGGGAGCCTGATGAGGACAGGATTCCAGAGATAGGAAAGTATTTTTGTAAACATTGAAATACGATACAAATGTGATATGTTTATTATGGATAAATTTTGATGGGGGTAGTTGCAGAGGCAGAGTTCAGAATAAGTACTAGCTATGAGGCTTTTTTGGGAAGGGCAAGTTCTGGTAGGATGCTGAAATAGAATAGGTATCCCGAGGTAGCCAAAAGAAAGCATAAAGGTAGAGTAGGGAAGGTACTCTGAAAAAATATAGGAGGGCTCCTAAGACTGATCTTGTTTTTACCATTTATTCATGTACTTTTCCTCTTCCTGTACACCTTTAATAGTGTCCTTAGATCCACTACATGTCTCTTCAGAGTGGGACTTAAAGTTAATCAGTTGCCTACTATGTGTCAAGCACTCTAAGTGCTGAGGTTGATACAAAAAAGGCAAGTTCTTGCTCTCAAGGAACCCAGAGTCTAAGGGGAATGTCCACATTGGGGATGATCAATAGAGGAAGGCTTTAGTGTTAGAGGGGAAGACTTCTTGTAGATGGAGAAACTTCAGCTGAAACTTTGAAGGAAGCCCAAGATGAGGAGAGAGAGAGAGTGCTGGATATGGGGAACAGAAATATCCATCTTCAGAGTTCAGTTTTGCAATTGGACACACACAGCTGGTGTATACTCAGGGTGTGATTTGGCTATTTGTTCCTGCTTGTGTTTTCCTGGGAGAACTTCAAAGTGTTGATTAGCTGAGGAGAAGGTGTCTCTGCTCTGCCTTATCCTCACCTGTCATTTCTCACCCAACATCTCAATTGAATATTCTGCACTTGTTTTAAATAGGGAAGTCCATTGACGTCAATGATAATTGGGTTCATTGAATTAATGCAGAATGCCCAAATGAGCTCTGGGGACTGAGTAAGAGATACAGGACCCAGAATATAGAAGAAAACTGAATCTACAGAGTATAGAATATATCATCAAACGTCAAGAATAGATTTTAGAAATCAATTATTTAATAGGCCCTGGTTGTAAAGACACAAATGTATTGATACTCCTTTCTTTCTCTACTAAAACCATCACTAAGCTCATTAGCTAACAATGGCCTTCCTGTGAGATATGCAGACTTAGTTTTTCTATTTATTTCTTAATGACCTGGGCCTTTAGTGCTTCCTCTTCCCATTAACACTTGCTTTTCCTAGGCCTTCTGCTGTTAAGGCCCTGTTGCCCACTATAGTCACAAATGGCTATGTAACTACATGCAAATAACAGATTTATGTTTTAACTCAATGTTTCTTAGAGATAAGGCCTTAAACCTGCCAAGTGACTCTAAAGATGAGTGTTTCAGGTACCACAGCAAGCCCAAGATAGAAATATTTTGGAGGGCAAATGAATCTCAAATTAGATAAGGTAGGAAGCTATCTACACCGTTTTTGTATTGTGCTGGCCCTGTTCACATATAACCTGGCTGTGTCTATGCAGTAGAAATATCCAGACTGTGAAACAGTTTGTTTATTTTGACCAACTTTTCTTTTTGGACTATTCCCTCTCAGACCAATCAATTGCAGAGCAATTGTCTAGAAAATGTGGCCACCAAAGAATCAAAGTCATAACAGTCTTAAAGATGACCTCAGCCAGCCCAGTCTGTCTGCCCACTCATCCCACTCCAAGTCTAGTCTCAGTTCACTATTGACTTGGCACTATTATCCTTGGCCCCCAGACCTACCTGCCTGGGCAGTGTTTTGGGGAAGCCAAGCCAGGGAGTGAGTATGGTGAACTGGGGAGAGACTGTCCTGGAATTCTTCTGTTAATGAGGGATATGGGTTGATGGGAAGGCAAGATTACAAGGTTCCCAATCCATGTAGATAATCTCCAAAGCAGACAAGTGAAGTTAGCAGTAGAAGTTAGAGTAGGATGTTAATAATTGGGGCTTAAGTCTTTAGGTTCGATCGCTGTTAGCTTTGTTCTGTTCCATAATCACAGATTTGTAGATTCACTAGATGTGTCAAAAAGTTAAAAAAAAGTCACAGTGTATATCCCTGTTCCAAAGAAAGATTTGGCAAGAGGGGGTGAAGTTCTATAAGGCCACAACCACCATGGTATAAACAACTTTAAGTGCATACCTTACTGATTATATCAGTAGAGTTATTTTTATTTATGATGTACAGATAGATAACATCTTTCCCCCCAAACCCACCCTTTTTCTGTTGTCTTCAAGAGAACCAGAACCCTTCCAGTTGCCCAGGTTCACAACTTTGCTATCTCCTTGATTCCATATTCTTGCTTCATGTATCTACTCAGCTGCTAAATCATGTCATTTCTATCTATGAAATATCTGAGGATACATACCTTTCTTTCTACTCACCCAGGTACTACCCTCATCACCTCTCACCTGGACTAGAGTAAAAGTTTCCTAGTTGATCTTCTTGGTTCTAGTCTTTCCCCACTCCAATTAATCCTCCACACCCAGCAAAGTTATTTTCCTAAAGTATAGGCTTATGAATAACCCCCTACTCTATAATAAACTCACGTGGTTCCCTCTTACCTCCACAGGTAACTATAAATTTGTCGGTTAAGCTTCCTCACAACCCAGCTCTTTCCTTCTTTGCAGTCTTTTCCCATGTTCCTGCTTTTCAACCCCACATTTTTCCTCACACATGGGGCTCTGTCTTTCAACTCCATCATCACTTTGAACTGATTGTTCCCCATTCCTGGAAAATTCTCTCTCACACCAGCATCTCAGACTCCCTGGTTTCCTTTAAGATTCAGTTTAAGGGCTACCTTCTGAAGAAGGCCTTTCCTCCTCCCCTCATTTTCCTCTTCAAGGTTAATTACATCTATTCTGTATGTAGCTTCTTCATTCATACATCTGTACATGTGTAATGTATGATATGTGTGTTGTATCTCCCCTTTGAGGCCAAGTACAAGTATCTCTTTTATCCTTGTATCCCGGACACTTAGCACATCTATCAGGATATATAGTGTTTATCAAACACTCTTGAGTCAATCAGCAGCATTGCTAGCATTATTTTATATGTAAAATAGCATTTTATCCATAGAAAATTACTTTTAAAAGGTAGAGCATGAAAAAATAATAATAGATAATTTTTGCCTTGCTTACTACTACTTACTGCTATTTTCTTGCCTTTTCTGCCCTAGCAATGGAAGCCATTAGAGTCCTTAAAATATGGATCAAAACATCTGAATTGAGTAAAGAGTGTTTTCCAAATTGACTGCATGTAAGAGGTCTATGAGAACTGATCCCAGACTAGTGGTTCTGTGCATAATAATTAATAATAATAGCCAGCAATTACATAATACCTTAAGGTTTGTAAACTGCTTTCCATGCATTATCTCATTTGGTCCTCACAGCAACCCTGTGAAGTAGATACTATTATTATCACCACTTTATAGATGAGGAAACTGAGAGAGAGTCAATCGTTTGCTTGGTTCACATAATTAGGAAGTATCTGAGAAAGTATTCCAATTGTCCCCTTAACTCCAGGCTCAATACTCCATACCTATACAACTTAGCTGCCTAGAGTAGTGAGATTGGAGTCAGATTCTCACTCTGCTGCTTGCCTTTGTAACCAGGGCCTCAATATCCTGATTTATAAAATGAGAAATGTTGAACTAGGTGAGGGTCCCATCCAGTTCTAAATCTGGGATCCTACCATCTAGAATCTGGAATCCTATAGGAGATGAGTGATCTCTCCTCCCCAAGAGACATTGAAATGAATCTACCAAAAATAAATTCACATAGAAACATATAGGCATATACATTCATGTATACACATAATCATAGATATGTAGGCATCTCTTTCTTTCAACATTTTTATATCTATAAAAATAAACACACATACACTGATAGAGAAGAGAATCAGTTGTTCAATCACTTGTCTACTATGTGCCAGACATTGTACTACATGAAAGGGAAATAGTCTCTGCCTTCAAGAAGCCTACATTCTATTCTGGGAAGCAATTTACCTTTTGCTACTACTTATTATACAGGTCTTTCCCTGTACTCTGTGCTTTCTGAGTAGGAGATAGGAAGTTTTAACTGCCTATGGCTGTATTAACCCTCCATGTGTGTCCATTCATTTTCTCTACTAAAAACAACAATCCTGACTAAGCCTAAAACTACTTGACAGCTTTGAATTCTTGACATGATTTCTCTACATTCCTCAACCCAATAATAGCCATTCACAGAGGGGCCACCTCCGATTCACCTCCTGAGAATGAGGCAGAGAAAGAAACAGTGACAGAGTTTAATAGAAGCTAAAATAGAATACTCTCAGAGAGAGAGAGAGAGAGACAGAGACAGAGACAGAGAGAGAGACAGAGAGAGAGAGAGAGAGACAGAGAGAGAGAGAGAGAGAGAGAGAGAGGAGATACAAAACAAGACAGTATCCACCTTTTTGTGCTTATAAGGAAATAAAATCGTCTAAGTGTGCCCATAAGCAATGCTACTGTATTCTCTTTGTGCAACTCTCCCAGTCTTGCCTTGTCTCTTTCTCCCTCTCTTCCCCCAACTCTTTCTTTCTGTCTCTTTTCTATATTTTTGTTGTTTCCATTTCTCTCTCTCCTGTCTTTCCCTCCCTCTTTTATCCTATCTCTATCTCTCCTCACTTCTTTTTTTTTTGGGGGGGGAGAGGGGAAGGACAGTAATTGGGGTTAAGTGGCTTGCCCAAGGTCACACAGCTAGTAAGGCCAAATTTGAATTCAGGTCCTTCTGACTCCAGGGCCAGTGCTCTATTCACTGTGCCACCTAGCTGCTCCTCTCTCCTCATTTCTTATCCTCTCTCTCACTCTCTTATTCTCTCTGTCTCTGTCTTTCTATCTCTTATCCTCCCTGTATCTCTGTCCTCCTCCTCTCTTCCTCCTCCTCCTCCTCCTCCTCCTTCTTCTCCTCCTCTCTCTCTCTGTCTTTGTCTCTCTGTCTCTGTCTCTCTCTGTCTCTCTCTCCCCTCCTGTCCTCTCTCACTTCCTCACTCTATTATTCTTTCTGTTTGTCTGCCTCTCCTCAACCCCATAAAGCATTCCCCAGTCCTGGGCTACTTTCTGCCTTTTCCTTTTTATCCACTCACTTCATCCTGAGCTGTTTCCCCTTCCTGCTTCCCCTTTTGCTCAGTCCCAGCCTTCTCCCTTTCCGTTCTTCTTTGGCCCAGACTCCACCCCTTCTGTTCTTGCTCACTAAGTCTCTGAAGTGCCACCGGAATGCTGCATATTGAGGGGTTTGGGGTGGAGGGAGGCATGGGGATTAGGGAGTATGCGTTTGGACCTAGCTGTGTTCTCTGATCCCCATGCATCCCCCCCTGTGCTTTTAGAGACATGCCATCAGGAGTGTGGTACACCATAAAGCCACAGAGCGAGTGCAGACAGTGGAAAACATTGCTCCTTTTCCTGGTAGTATAGAAGCTGCTTGGAATGAGGCCACAGGCCTCAGAACATCGTTTGGCCAGCCCTGCCTTACCCGGAAAAGGTAGTCAAGAGGTGGCATGTAATATCCAGATTTAGGGTTTTCAGCAGAATTTGAATTATTGGATGTACTGCTCAGCGAAAGAATGTGGCTTGTGCAACATCTGACGAGCCGAGGTGCCTATTAGGTGTACCCTGTTAAACCAGTGCTTGATTTAATCATAACGCATGTCTTTTGGGGTCTATGATTAAATTACAGAGCTTCCTGCTGTGTAAAAAGGGTGGGGAGGGGGAATGAAGGCCTGATGTAAAGAGACAACTCATCCCTGCTCCTGCCTTCCCACCCCCTCACCCCTAACCCGTTCAAGTGTCCCTGGAAACATCTGATTCCCCCAACTTAGAAAAGAATTTGAAACATCTATGACATGACTGTATACTGACAGCCGAAGTTAAGGAGTGTTAATATACAGCCCAAGGTTTGTATCCAGCCTAAATGGGAATGATCTTCTCTAGGGAGAAGAACTTGGAATTACTTCCCTCAAGTGAGAAGCCCCAACTTCTTTTTCTTCTTCTCTTTTAAAGTTATGGTTCTTTGGAGTTGGCATGACTTTCAAGTTTTAGGTACAGTCAATAACACTCACTACATTTCTCCATTCCAGGAACCAGGGGGAAATAAAGGTAATTGGGCACCTGAGCCCTGGTTATATTCTTGTTACTAAACAGAATGGAAAGAAGTCTATTATGAAAATAGTCCAGCCAGGGATGAATTCTGTAACTTCTGTCAACTCTATATGAGAAAGAGTGATTTAGAGCTAGGCTTAAGGACCACAGAAAAATCTTAGCTCGGTCACAATTGGTATGGATAAATCCTGTGAAGTGGTCAAATTATTAGGATTCATCCTGCATATTTCTATTGAGCTGGAACCAATGATCCTATTTATTGTAATTACAACTTTGAATAATGTGGATTCAAATACATATGGTTGCTTCACAGGACTCATTATTTATAATAATCAAAACTTAGATACAATCCTTTGGGGATGCAGGGTTGTTTTTTTTTTTTTTTAACTAGAAATGACCTAGCTAAGAGAGAATTTCCATCCTTTGAAATAGCCCTAAGAAACAAAGTAGAGTCCCTGTCCCTGTCCCTAGGCAGTTAGCTGGCATGGGGAATAGAGGGCTGAGCCTAGCATAAAGAAAACATGAATTCGAATTTAATCTCAGCTATTTACTAGCTACGTGACCCTTGGCAAGTCATTTAGCTGAGTTTCTTCAACTGTAAAATGGAATCGTAATGGCACAAGATTATATGGATCAAATAGGGTGATATTATAAAGTATTTAGCACAGTGACTAGAATAGAGTAGGTATTTAATAAATGCTTTTCCCCTCTGAAGCTAAATGCTCCTATTTTCTTTTTAGTAAGAGGAGGAATCTATTGACATTGAATTAAAAAAAAAACTTGAAATCTAGTTTAATTGCATCAAGGTTGCAATGGTTCCTCTGTTTATTATTTTTTAATTTAATTAATTTTTAAGTGACTTTCCTTATTGGAATGGATATGGATTGTTTATTTTGGTTCCTATTCCTTTGGTTTCTGGTTGTGAATGCTATTTGAAAAGGTTTCTGCTAGGGAAAAAGGAAAAGGAGAGCTGGGATATTTGGAGTGAATACTAAATGTAATCACACCCAAATGTAAACTATATGAAGAGAAAATCATTAACGAAAGACTTTTATGTGGTAGTAGGGTTTCCAACCATCTATAATTTCATGCCTATAAAGTGTACAAATGCAATCCAAATTGGCTTCAAAAACCTTTTGTGACTGCCTATAACACCCATGCATAAATGATACTCAGGGCCTCATTTTTTCCCCTTCTCATATAATGCACATATTATAGGTATGAAACAATGGAAACTTTCAAGTGTCTATCCTGTAACACTATGCGTAGAAACATGGCCCCGATTTTCTTGATTTTCATTATATCTCCTTCTGTTTTGTAATTAGAATCCTGTGTTCCACTCAAGCAATTTATAGCAAAGGAACTAAAAGGAAATCCTACTTCTAACACAGTTATTTTACAAATAAGTTTCCCCCCCTCCCCAGAAATTATAAAATTCAACTCATTTTGGAATGGAGTCTTCTAAAGATTAGCAGCAGACAGACCTGCCTTTTTTCTTTTTGTGGTTTTTTTTTTTTTAATCCTTTTTCCTTCTTGTCTTATTGCACAGAAACTAGGGAGTCAGAGGTATGTGATAGCGATGGCTAGCATTTACATAGCATTTTAAGGTTAATAAAATGCTTTATGTATAAGAACTCATTTAATTCTCACAACAACCCTGTGAGGTAAGTGCTATTATTGCCCTCATTTTATAGATGAGGAAACTGAGTTTGAAACAGGTTAGGTAACTTACCCAGGGTCACACAGCTAAGTAAGTATCTGAGGCAGGATGTAAACTGAGGTCTTCCTGATTTAACGCTGACTTTCTTCTATACCACCTAGATGTTTCATGGTAATGAGAGATAAGACTATATTTTGTCTCAGGCACTGGATTCACAGCATGATTAGAGAAATTTGGGGGTTAACTTTCCCAGGAAGCTGTCCTTCCCAGGGCCTGACACAGATAGGTGAGAGGAAGAGGAAGGATGCCATGAGGCAAGAAGGACAAGTAGTTACAGTCACCAGGACCCTAGCATAGACATCAACAAAGACTTTGGCTAATGGACCAATGGTGCAGCATTTCTAGGTAAGCAGAGTAGAGAAAGGGAACATTCTGACTGCTGATATAAGTAGGGATACAAATGTTGCCTTTGCTGAAGTTTCTACCTTCCCTACTCTGACTACCAAGACACTTAGTCAAACTTTTCCCTATTGGAGTCACTAGGGCTTCTTTGGGACATGGATAGAAAGGGGTGAGTGGGTATTTAATACTCAAACAACTCTAGGGACAAAGGGAATGAGACTATATTCATGGAAAATGTGGGCTATAATTACTCAGAAAAGCAACATGATATAGGACATAAAACATGGCCTTACAAAGATGTGGTTTCAAGTACTGCCTCAGAAGCTTCCTAGGTATATGGTCAAGTCATTTAACCAAGGTTATTTAACCAACTCAGACTTACTTTCCATGACTGTAAGATGAGGAGTTTTCCCCTCAATGATCTCTAAAGTAGCTTTAGTGCTAAATCTATGACTCCTACTTTCTGTTATTTTATTGTTCGTTTATGTCCTGAATAAGTGCTATATGTTCCTAAACCTCATGGTGGTCTGGGTTTGCTAGCAGATGTGGAACTGAATATTCTAGATATGTGCCAATTTCAGAAGTTCCCAGAATTACTTGGTTGAGGGAAAGACAAGCCACTGAAGTTATTAATCATTGAGAATCCCCATAGTATGTTAGAAGTTCTGAAAAATCAGGTTAAAATTGGAAAATTCTTGGTGTTTAAATTAATCATTTTAAGTAAGACATGGGTCCAGTATTATCACATTTGTATATAATTTATTGGCAGATAAAGAGAAAATAACACAACTTTTGTGTCATTTCTGAGATTGTATATGTTATAGAAATCCCAAGGGGTGTATAGAATCATGGGATCATAGGAAGGTCTTTCCCAAAGGAATTCTGAGAGGTCATGCAATTCATCTTCCTGCCTTCAGACATGTCTGCACCTGAATTCTCATAGTTGGAAGAAAAGCTGTTCTCTCTTTCCAGGCCATCAGAGAATCATATTCTCTCAAGGCCACTTTGTGATTATCTGTGTGAACAGGAATTATACGCCCAGAGATATTCCCCATATTTCACAATAACAAAGTGCTTCAAGATCTTTCCTCAAAGAATCCTTTGCTTTCTGTTTTTTTTTCCTTGTCCAAGAATTCTAATGGATGAATTAACCAAAAGACAGATATCTGAAGGTTGTTTACATCATGGTTTTCAGCCACTAAATAATGACAGCTGTTTATAGCTCCCAAGGCATCCTGTTCCAATACTGAAAAATCTTAATTGTTTTCCTCTTATAGATACAAGGATCCAAGTTAATTAAATGAGAAGTGTATGTGAAGATTTGCAAAACTTAAAGAAGTTATAAATGGCAGTGATTCTAATGGCAATGACAATGATGAGAATGTTGCTGTTTATTTTCCTCTGTTATCTTTAAGCCTCAATGGAAAATATTTGCTAAACTTGCCTCTCTCTCACATGAAGAAGCACTAACCCTGTCTGGAAAACTCTGAGCCTTCTCTTCTCTGGAATAAGTATACATAACCTTCACTTTTGAAGTGCTGGAGGGCAAGTTAGGGACTACCTTACTGTTCTATGGCAGGGATTTTCTCCTTATACTCATTGTGATTCAGGAACCATGTTTTGGCTCAGATGTTATAATATGAATCTGTATGATAATGAACCATGCTGTAACAGGGTTCTCTTGTAATTGAAAAAAGGGTGTTCTAGGAATAACTATAAGGAGACTTAGAAGCCAGATTTCTTCGGAAGTTGACTTTGAATCTCTGACTTCAAACCCACAGAGGAAAAATATTGGACAAAATCACCTCCATGACCCAGAAAGTTGAAGCCTCAAATCAGCCTGCACAAATATTGAATTACACACCATAGCTGTCCTGCTGTGTGCTTCAGTCACAATGGAGGGATGACTCATTGCAGGACTTTGACTGGAAAATATGCACTCCAGAGGCAACATGATCAGCACACACTTGTCTTTGAGATTTCAGAGAGAGAACTGGTCAACCTCCCCTTGACATCCCTAATTTTGGCATAAGAATCATCACCACTTCTGTGCTATCTTGGTAGGGTTGGGGATGAGAGAGTTACCCTGACTAACTCAGAAAGAATTCTTGAAGGGATGGGGAGTGTTTTGGGAGGCTTATAATGACCTGGGTTAACAATAAATATTGCACCCTCTTATGAATTACTTTAGCCCTGTCATTTTCAGGAGGTACTGCCATCTTGGGAATCTGGCAAACCTATGAAGCCTGTGGACTTGTGAAAAAATAAGGCTGATGATTCAAAAGTTCTTTGAACCTTATGTCCTGGTATTTTTAGCTGTATCATCTATATCTACTTATGTTTTTAAAAGCTCATTTTTTGGTTCACATTGATGGATATTAGTAAGGAGAGGTGGCAGTGACATTGAGATGTGTAATTGGAGGTTTTCTGTTCATGGGAAGTGGATGGTCAAGAGCTAGATGTGAGTGTGTCCACAGAAAATGACATGGAGTGGATATTTATGACTGAAGGGGGCAGAGAGGCAGGGAGCAAGCATAAATTAAACACCTACCTTGTACCAGACACTGTAGTAAGTACTTTACAATCTGATATGAGGAGGCAGAAGGGGGGCTGGCAAAATAGTCCGATGGTTTTGAAGTCAAGAATCATACCCTTGACCCTGACAGTGATGGGAAGCATAACAGAATTAGAAATGGTTTTTGTCTTAATGTCAGAATTTTATTTGCTTAGATGTGACTACAAATGCCTGTTAATGAAGATCAACATAGATGAGAGGAAAGGTTACCGTAGTTAATGACCACAGGTGGAAGTTGAACAAATGTAAGGAATTGGAGAAGAAGTTGAGATGCAGATAATGGTTACACAGCCATTTTATTTATTTCCCAACCTCCCAGGGTCTTTGTGTCATCTCCACCATTTAACATCACCGTATCTAGGCATGCCTGGAATCCGGGACCCTGTTTGATCAGTCGTCACTCCATCCTTCAACCAAAGGGCCTGTTTTTGTTAGAGATAAGCCCCTCTTTCCGTGTCTCAGAAAGGAAGCTCCAAATATTTTACATTTTTCGACCCCTAGACTTTTCCTCCCTCTGCTGCTCAGTATCAATCTGAAGTGAGTGACATTTTGGAGAAATTAGAGGCATAAATATGTCAGTACTTAAGAAAAGCATAATGTGTTTTGCATAGGTGGGAAATAAAAGTTTACCTAAACATGTATCTATGTGTGACTGAGGAAGCCTAAAAATAAAACTGATCAGTTAAAGGGAAAAAAAAATATCACCAAGAAGGTTTTTCTAAAAGAATTAGTTGATTTACTAGGGGAAAAAACAAACAAACCATGGATGGTTGCCAGTGTGGACTAGGCCCCAGATCTACTCCAAAATGAGTCTTTAAGTAGAAGTAATACTTAAAGTTCCAGAAAAAACTAGTTAGAATGAACATCTTATTCTCACTAGTCCTTCTCTCACATCACTACTTTTCCTCTCTCTCCCCCTCCCCACATCTCTATTTATCTATAACCATGATGGATGTCTATGTATTATTGGCTAGAGCACACGGACCTTTTTTTAAAAAAACCACAAAGACTGTTTCTGGGTCACTGCGGGGAGACCTCAGCTATCCTTTTAAATGGTCAAGGCTCCAAAACCAAATGTCTGCAGGCTTGAACAGAACAGGAGGGAGCCTGCAGGAGGTTCGGAGCTCATGCTGTTAGGATATAGGCTTCCGACCAAGGAAACCACTCGTATGTTCCAACACCAGTTACTTTGCCATCAACCCATAAGCTGGTGATAGGGAGTGCCAACTTAAATCTGTGTGACTTCTGTTTACTGAGACTATAACACATATTCATTACAAGTTACAGTTACCCACAGTTGATTCTGTTTATGCAATCATTTTGTGGTTATTTATTAAAAATAAAATTTATGTTGGTTATTGAAGCTATATTTTGGCAGGGGATCAAATTTGGCAGAGATGTCTGAATCAACACTTAGCCACTAGGCCCTCTTTATGTTGTCATATAAAAACTTGTCAAATAATATTTGGTTTTTAATCTCTGGTTGCAGGCATATAAGGTTAGTCATGAAAATGTCCCTTGAGCAGGGCTCTTTCAGGCAGGGCTTAAGGGGAGGAGTAGGGAAAACAAAGGGAGGTATTGAGTTCCTGCTTCTTTGGTGGATGTTCAGATAGTATTTTCCTATTGCATATTTTAGGAATCTTTCATAGAATTCCTTCAACTTTGGGAACAGTTTCTCCCATATACCTATTTGCTTATCCATTCAACAGGCCTTACTGTGGGTCAAGCAGTGAAATCATCCCTGACATCAAGAGAATTATATTCCAGTGGGGGAAATCAGCATTGTATACCCCCAAGAAAATAGAAAAAATATGCAAGGTAGAAGAAACAGCAGGATGTGGCAACAGATGTATGTGTGGGGTGAGTGAGAGTGAGGAGCTGAGGATAATGTCAGAATTGTGAGCTTGAGTTATTGGGGTCATGGTGGTGCTCTCCATAGTTATGGAGAAGTTTGAAAGGGCTTAGGGTGTGGAAAGAAGACAAATTATGCTTTGGGTATGATGAGTTTGAGATGCCTATACTACATCCAGTTTGAGATGTCTAAGAGGAAGTTAGTAATACAGAATTGTAGCTCAGTAGAGAGAATAGGACTGGATACATAGAACTGGGAACCATTTGCATAGAGATGCTATTTGAACCCATGTAATCTGATAGTATCATGAAGTAAGATAATATAGAGTAAAGAGATGGGGTCCCAGAATGAGTTTGTTGTAGACATATCTATGGGAGTGATGTGGATAAAAATCTAGTAAAGAAGATGAGGGAGAATCATCAGACAGATAAGAGGAGAACTGGTAGTACAGAGAGAAGAGTAACTAGGAGAAGGTCAGCAACAGCTTGCAGAAAGCTCAAGAAAGATGTGATTGAGAAAAGACTGGAAAATTCGACAACTAAGAGATCTTTGGTAACTTTGGAGAGAGTCGTTTCAGTTTAATGATGAGGTCCTACAGACTGGTAGGAGGTTATACTGCATTCTTGGGACTCTTTGTGCATGGTATAGGGAGAGCACTGGACCCAAAGTTGAGAAAACCTATGGTTGAGTTCTGCCTTTGGCACTTAGGACCCTTTGATTGCAGATGGGCGTGTCCCTTTGCTGAGCCCTCACTTCCCTCCTTTGCAAAATGGGAATCATAATCATCACAGTGCTTACCTCAAATGTTTGTTGCAAGGAAAGGGCTTTATAAACTTCATTAACAGTATGAGATTCTACAGTAAGTTGAGCCAACTGGAAAGGAAGTTGTGAGTTGAGGTGCAAGAAGAGATGAAAGCAGACAGGTGCATGTCTGCTGCTATTTCTCCAAATTTCCTTGCCATGTTGCGTTGCTAGAGATTGTGCTTTGATTTGCCCTTAGTGCATTTCTCCTTTTGACCCTATAGAGCAACTGCTTGGGCGTCTTACTGCTATGGATCATTAGTCCAGCACAGTTGGGATAAGCTTTGCCTTGGTACTGGCATATTGGCTATGTCCAAGGGCTTAGTCCAAGGGTTGTTGGCACTTTTGTCTTACTTTTTAATACTAGACTTACAAGGGATACTGATGAAACCATGCCCAGAGCCAGATGTGATGTTTGTAGCTGGTCACATCTATGGAGAGACCTCTAGGTTGATCCGGAGCTTGATCCTACCTTAGCTATATCAGCCACATGTACACAGATACTTTTATTTTATCTTATTATTTTAAAATTTTTATTTTATTTTTAATTTATGGAATAAAATAAACATTTCCATAACACAGTACAATAAAAAAAGATAGTAGACTCCTTTTCTCCTCTAAGCCATAGTTAGTTGTCCTAGACACATTGTCCCCCAAAACATTCTTGCTGACAAACACTTTGAAATGTATCAATATAGTACGGAGGATGGGATGTTGTGGGTGCAGGGGCACAGGAGAGCGCAAGGGACATCTAGGCAGCATACACTCCTGTTCTCTGGGAGGCTCTTTGAAGCTCTGGGGATGAGGAAGATGCCTGAATCAGTTGGCAGCTAATGTAACCACTCTGCCCCTGGGATATTTAAGGGAGCCAGGTGAGGGTGTGAGCCTGAAAACACTCAGCTCGACCAAATGTATTCTTGGTGGGGAGTCAATAGAATGCATCCTCCAGAGAGGCCAGGCTAGGCTGAGCTGCTCAGGGGTGGTGCTCTTTGTTATTATTGGTTCTCTGCTTTTTGTGTTACCATTGTGGCATGTGTAGGTACTCCTGATTGTCTCTGAGTATCTGGCACCATGGCCCATACTGCTCCAGGGCACTGGGTATATATGACAAGGTGAGCAAGACACAGTTAATTTATGTTCACTGTTTGATGGCTGACTAATTTATTACATTAGATTACTTTGATTTAATGCAATTTAACAATCATTTATTTTTCATTGATATTATTAATTTTTATATCACCTTTATTTATAGATTCTTCCATTCCCATCTCCTCTTCAGTGAGCTTTCCCTTGTAATAAATAACAAAAAAGAGAAGAGGAAGGGAAAAAAAGTCAGTCAAGCAAACAAACACATCAAACAAGTCTTAACATTTATTCAATAGTCTCTACACACACTACATACCACTTCTTTTTAAAAAATAAATTAAATTTATTTCAATGAACAAACTTCTATTTTTTCCTTCTCATTTCTCCTTTTCCCACTAAAAAAAAAGAAAAACAAAACCTTTGTAACACATATTCAGCCAAGCAAAATGAATTTCCACATTAGCCAAGTCCAAAAACTCATGCCTTACTTTGCCCCCTGAGTCCATTAAATCTTTGTCAGGAGCATGCTTCATCCTCAGAAATCTGCTATTGAGATTGGTCAATGTATTGATCGGGTCTTTCATTTCTGCAAAAGAGAAAATAACCTGCCCTTTTCCATCTTTTCTCTTGGGCCAGGTTTTTTGTTCATTATCATCATAGTTTTTTTTTTGGGGGGGGTAAATATTCTTTTTATATTGCTGTATTTACTGCGTGCTTTATTTTCTCTGTTTCTGCTTTCTTCAATCTGCTTCTGTTCATACAAGTCTTACCATGTTTCTCTGATTTCATATTTTTTCTTATGTAGTAATATTTCATTACATCCGCACACCATAATTTCAACAATCGTTTATTAAGTGCAACTTTTGACAGACTGTAAATCTGTCATCCAAGGACCAGCCTAGCTTGATCTGAGAGTTTTCCTGCCAAGTTGGTCACAGGGAGATTAATTTTTTTTTTCAGTCACAGCGATTTTCAAAAATGATCTGCTAGGTTCTGGATAGGGTAGGGACCATATTGATATGGGGCATACGGGGCCTTGAAGTATTGAAGGGGGAAACTCATAGCTTTGTGTAGGCTCCTATTAAACATTTGTAATATTCTAATTTGTATTTTATTTTTGTCTATTTGTGTTGTTAGATCTACTAGATTTTAAGCTGCAAGGAGGAAGACACTGTTTAATTTGCTTTAGTAACTCTCCTAGTATCTGACACAGGAAATTTTATAGGAAAAAAAAGAAAATAAATATTTAGAGAAAAAAAGAATAGTTTAGTCAGAATGCAGAGTATGTGCATAGCAGTGTGTGATAAATCTGGATAGGTAACTTAGAAGCAGGTTATGGAGGGTTTTGAATGCCATACTAAGATGTTTTCAATTTGTTTCGTAAGCAGTGGGGAACCAATGAAAGGGATGACTGATGGAACATTTTTAAAATTAGAACAAGCAACTGTTAAAAATTTGATGCTATATATGTTTAGCAGCTAAGCGTCAAGAATTATACTCACTGAAATCTAAGAAGGAAATGAAAACACACATTCATGCAAACTTCATTTTACACATGCAAAATAGCTAATTTACATAAATAGTGAAGGCCTATTTTAATAATTGTGTTCGTTATATTTTTTCTTTGAAAAGCTGTTCAATAGAGTTCTTGCTATTTCTGACAATGACTAATTCTTAGTGTTTTGTAGCACTTTCCTTGGGAAGATGTGCTAAATGTCTACAGCAAAGCATCTGGAGTGAGAACTCCTAAACCCTGAATGTGCATCTGTATAGCTGTGTGAATTGGACTACAGCCCCTCCAAACTATTTCTTCTCATTCACTAGAAACTGATGGTTCTTAGTCATCACAACTCAGGTCAGCTCCAGATGAGCTGCTATGGATTTCAGCTATGGATAAGCTGCAGTGACTCAGGTTTCAATTAGTTATTTTAAGCTCAATTCACCCGTTATATAGCCATGCCCTCAATTCCATTACTTTAAAATCTGGGTGGCCCATTTTAGAGGGGATATTGCTAATCTGGGGAAAGTCCAGAGGAGGGTCATTGAGATGGGGAGGGGATTAAAAATGGTCAGGATCACTTAAAAGAACTAGAAATGTTTAGTTTGATAAAAGAAGATTTCAGGGGGAACAAAATAACTTTTTTGTTCTCTAATGACAACTTCTCAGTGGTATCAACTCTGCCAAATGAAAGCATTTTTTACAACTCATATGGAGAAGGGCAGGTACTCCAGATTAAGTCTAGGTGGTCTGGAATGGTCTGTGCTTTATTTAGGGGGTGCTATGGGAGGCAATGTGATAGAGTGAATATGATGGCTGGCTTTGGAGCTGGGAGGCCTGCAACTGATTCCTTGCTTTGTCACTTACTGCATCTGTGACCTTATTTAAATTAAAAGGGAAGGGATTTTATGGCAATATACTCCAAAACTCCTGTTAACCCTAAAATAAAATTCTTATGGTCTCAGGATTGTAAGAACTGGGGAGATGTGGTTGAAGTTGCTTTCATTCTTCCTTGGGTAGCAAAGTATGGACTTTGGGTCCTTCTTTCTACTATTATATCGGTATTTTAAAAATTCCAGAATTTCTTTGGCGTAAGTACTCCCTCCATCAGCACACAGAAGCTTCACACAATTTGATAGTGGGTTTTATGAACTGTCATGGCCAAAAGCAAGAACAAAGAGCAAGCAAGCAAAAACCCCCATCTCCCTGACCTTAGCAGCCGTGGGGATGTTTCCCATGGCCTTCCCAACTTGGTAGTATCTTAGTTTACACTCCTGTAGCACAACATTGGAGAATCCACATTGATTTATTCATGAGGCAACTGTGGCACAGTGGATAAAGCTCTGGGCATGGAGTCAGGAAGATCTGAATTCAAATCTTGCCACAGATTCTTACTAACTATGCGATCCTGGGCAAATCACACAACCTCTGTTTTCCTCAGTTTCCTCAACTGCAAAATGGGAATAACAATATTACCTACTTAGCAGGGTTATTGTGAGGACCAAATGAGAAAATACTTATAAAGCACTTAGCATAATGTATACACATAATATGCACTATATAAATGCTTACTCCAGGGGTGGCTAGGTGGCACAGTGAATACAGCACCAGCCCTGGGGTCAGGAGGACCTGAGTTCAGATCTGGCCCCAGACACTTAACACTTACTAGCTGTGTGACCTTGGGCAAGTAACTTAACTCCATTTACTCTGCCCTTCCCCCTCCAAAAAGCAAAAAAAAAACCCATCAAAAATGCTTACTCCTATTTATTCAGTAATGAAAACTTTGACACAATGAGGCATAAGAGTAATAGGACTTCAGTGGTGTACCATTATTTAGGGCAAAACATAGCCTGAAATTTTATTTTATTATAAAACTGTCCTAGATGCAACAAAGCCTCAATGGCATTTTTTTTCAGAACTAGGAGAGAGGCAACAATGACTGGTTTTAATCTGAAGGGAAGATAGATAGATAGATAGATAGATAGATAGATAGATAGATAGATAGATAGATAGATAGATAGATAGATAGAAGACGATTTCAGGGGGAACACTAGATAGATAGATAAGTTATAAGCATTTACCACGTGTCAGACACTGTGCTAATTCCTAGGAATACAAGCACAGGTATATATAAAAAAAGACTTTGTCTACCCTCCAGGCAGAGGGTAAATTAAATTCTAATGGGGGAAGGTGACATAAAAGGGAGCTTGAAAGGGGTGGGGCAAGAATGGAGTAGAGCTAGAGTGAGAGTGAGCATGGATGACCTGCATACTTCCTGGAGTGGTGGGCTCTGGTAGGAACTTAGCAGTCAGAGGAAAGGGGGAAATCCTAAAGGAAACATTGACCAAGACAGCTAAGTTTTCATAAAACATGGGGACCTGTGATAATTGTGCCATTCATTTTATTACTGTTTTGTCAAGGAGAGAAAGTTTGGCAGAGTGAACAAATGAATGAGTGAACAACTGATAGTGCCAGGAATTGAGTTCTTGTGTATTGAGGATACAAATGCAAAAGGAAGAAGGTCCCTGCCCTCAAGAGGCTTCCATACTAATGTGAGGGGATAACATATAGAGATGATGTGAAGCCCAGCAATGGAGCTTAGGTCTAAGGCTCTAGGGAATCTCATGAATGGTGAAGGGAGCCTTAGGAGACTCAGGCCCTTTCCAGTGACTATGCTACTTATTTGGTCTCTGTTCCAAGAGAAAGTGCTAGGAATAGGGAAGGGTTCAATATAAGCATAGTAGCAGTGCAGGGTAAGCCTGGGTTCCTCAAGAGATAATTGGATGGAAATATAGTCTGGGATCGGCAAGTATGTGTGTGTACATACTTACACACATGTTTATATATATATGTGGTATGTAGGTATATATGTTTGTGTTACACACATATAGAAACACACAAACCATTTAACAAGATACATATGTATGCACATGTGTATGTATGCATATATGACACAGCACATGTGTATTGAGTAGTTTATTATGTTAGGTGTTCATTTGTTTTATATATGTATGTATACACATTTATACAAATACACATATACACATACTCACACCCTCACAAATATACACATTCATATATGAACTCCACCCTGGGGTTGAGCTGCATACACATGCATACATGTGTGTATATGCATATGCATATGCATATATATATATGTATACATAGGTTAGGTGAGTTTTCATTTGTCTACACATTCACCAATTAGGATAGTTCAGCCCCAATCCAAGGCTGAGGGGATTGACTTTCCCAGGGAGGGACTGAACATGTCTGGTCCAGAGGGTGCTATTTCAAGTGGGGATAAGGGACAGGGCAAGTGACAAGATGTTTAGGCATTCCAGATGGTGGATGGAAGGATGACCTAGGAAACTGAAGACGTGGGCTGGAATCATGCCGTTGACACAAATTGGTTCTGTGAATGGTGGACAAGTAACACGTACTCAGTGTCCTAGGCGAGTTGCTAAGGATATGGGTTACAGAAGAATTGCAAATCTGCATCACTGGAGGGAGTTTCCACACCAGAAATTCCACGCACTTATGAAATCACTGGTCTGAACCAAAAGAGATGTATCAGGAGAATGCCTGTCACTCCTCCCTCCAGCACATTGGGTAGAGGATTTAGGCAGAACATTATGTAGAGGAAGACATGAGATGGGTCTCAGGGGATGAGAAGATGGCATAGTTTGGATCTTTTTTGAGGGAATACTAGATTGATGAGATCACTGATCCAAATGGAGAATGGATCATGACAACTTAAAATCATTGGGATGATTTGCTTTGATATGGGATAAGGAGACTAAATAGGCACTTCCAATGTGAAAAGTTGTTTTTTGCCTTTCAAAATCATCAACCCAGGTTCTTCAAACCTGAATGTTGTATTAATTCTTCTTAACATCTTCATAAATGAGCAGTAATTTGACATATACATTGTAAATACTCTTCAAAATGTGTTGATGTTTTGGTTGCTTAAAATTAAATGATGTTAAAGATTTGGACAAGTATGGTCTGGCCATTTGGAGAAAGATGAGCTTTCATATTTTCACAATAGACTGTTAATTTTCTCTCTCTCTCTCTCTCTCTCTCTCTCTCTCTCTCTCTCTCTCTCTCTCTCTCTCTCTCCCTCTCCCTCTCTCTCCCTCTCTCTCTCTCCCTCTCCCCTCCCCTCCCTCTCTCTCTGTGTCTCTGTCTCTCTGTCTCTGTCTCCCCAACCATTGATTAAAAAAATGATTGAGACAGCTAAGGGACACAGTGAATAAAACACTGGACTTGGGAGTCAGGAAGACCTAATTAAAATCTGACCTTACATACTTAAAAGCTGTGTAACCTTAAGCAAGTCACTTAACCTCTGTCTGCCTCAGTTTCCTTATCTGTAAAATGGGGATAATACTAGCACTTACCTCCAAGTTGTTGGGAGGATAAAATGAGAGATTTATAAAATGCTTTGTAAATATGAAAGCGCTATTGTTACTGTTGTTGTTATTACTACTGCAAAAGTTCTGAGGGTGGCAGAAGGTGAAGAAAGGGGTTAAGAACCTCAGTGTCTCATTAGGACCTCCGTAGGATGTCCTCAGTCAGATGTCCTCTTTTGAGATTCTGGTTCTCTCAGTGATTTGGATGCAAAAAAACCCTATAGTCTTTTCTCTCAATGAGCTTACCTGCTAATGTACTACAGGGACTAGGGGTGGGGGAGTGGTAGGCAATACATGTAGAGGGTTTCAGCAGTAAGCCAATAGAAAAGCCCCATGGTTTTGGGGGTATAGTGGCAAGGCACGTAGCGATCCATCTTCTTGCACTGATTAAACCATATCTATTTCTGATGGTCCTTTTCATTTTTACATTCAATTAAGTTCCAAATTCTTTTCATTTTTCATTCTTTTAATACCATATTACATAGTGCATACATTTAGATGCATATGCCTTTGCATATGTAAATGTATGTTCCTGTGTATCTCTACACCTCTTTTTTCTCTCTCTCAAAAATATACATATTTATATATATCTCAACATCTACACCTGTATCTATTTCTATCTATACCTATATCTTTCATCTACGTCTATATCTACTTACATCTTTGTATGTGTATATATGTACATTTATATATTTTACTGCTCTCTGTCCAGAACAGCACATTTGGCCTCACTCTGCTCAGGATTTTTCTCAGGGCCTTGGGTGAAGGCAGAGATGGAATGCCTATTAAATAGGAAGATGACACAAAGCTGTGGGGATTGGCTGCCCAGCTAGATAAGAGGATCAGGCTCCCCAAAGATATGAACAGGCTAAAATAACAGCTAATGAGGTGGTATTTAATAGGGGCAAAATGTAAAAGCTGGCTGGCATTTGATTAAAAAAAAAGTCACTGACCAAGTAAAGGGTGGGGAGAGATATGGTTGGGAAGCAGGTCATTTAAGAAGGATCTCGGGGGCTGAGTATACTGAAAGCTCAGGATGAGTCAGCCATGTGACATGGCAGCCAAAACAGCTAAGGTGATCTTAGGCTTCAATTAAGAGACACTCAGTGTCCAGAATGAGAAACGTGATAGTCCTGCTGTGCTCTGCCCTGTTCAGACCATATTTGGGGCACTGAATCCAATTCAGAATGCCATGTTTTTAGAAGGTACATTGACAAACTGGAATGAATCCAGAGGAAGGGGACCAGGATGATGGGGGAGGAGAGAACTCGGAACCTTACCATTATAGGAAAAGTAGGAGTATTTAGCCTAGAGACTTTGGTGACAGGGGAGTGGGGTGGCCTAACAGCCAGCTCCCAATATCTGAAAAGTTTTCATATGGAAGAGATTCATTCTGCTTGCTCCCAGAAGACAGAACTAGACCCAATAGCGGAGGGTAAACAGAACCATACTTTACTATAACCTTAGGGAAATTTTCCTGATGATTAGAAATGCCCTAAAATGAAATGGGATGCATTGGAGGAGAATATATTACTTGAAGTTTTGTAAAGCAGAAATTGGTGGTTTACTTGTTGGGGTTGTTTTAGAGGCTTTTGGTGGGGTTGGTCTAGATGTCTTGTGAAGTCCCATCTGATTCTGCAATTCTCTGATTCAGAGATTTAATGACTGAGGACTGTTGGCAATTAATATGGCATTTTATGCCCCCCCCACCCCATCACAAATACTATCACTGCTTTTAAATTCCTTCCATATTCCAATTTTCATTGGTGTGGATACTTCATCACAAGCCCTCTATGCATTTAACACTTTAATGAGTTTCTATGGCTGAAAAATTCATCACCCAGTGAAACTCTTCTGGTGATGAAGCTTTCCTCACTCGAGTAAGCTGCTTCTCACATAATGAACAGACTGTCCATGGCCAGGTGAACCTAAACCCCACCATCACAGACTCTGAGAACTGGGGGTCACCTCCAGACCACAATGAGGTAGCAGAGAATGACTTTAATAAAATTTTGAAGCTACTCCACAAAACATAATCATAGAGAATTTATTTTGAGTGTTACCTTTGAACTGGTAAAGGATTTGACTAGAAAACCTAATTGGGAAATTCCGAACATAAGTAGGGGGTAAATATTAACATAGAGATGGAAGGAACCTTAGAGATTGTCTAGAACATCCCCCCTCATTTTATGGTTGAGGAAAACAAGACCTAGAGAAGACAAACAGAGAATCAGAGATGGGAAGCAACTCATAGCTTATCGAGTCCAACCCTCTCATTTTACACAAGGGGAAACTGAGGCCAGGAGAGGTGAGATGACTGGCCCATAGTCATACAGATATAAAATGGAAGAATCAGTATTGAAATCCAGGTACTGTGACTCCAAATTCTCTGCTCCTTCCATTGCATTATGATTTGTTCAAGGTCACGAGGTTAATAAGCTTGCAGAGCTGTGATTTAAGCTCACTAGAGTACAGAGGAAGAGAACAGTGGTATGAATCATTACAGATGGAGAAACTGGGCCTCAGTTGCTTCATCTGTAAAATGGAGAAGTTTGGACAAGATGGCCCTGGGGATCCCTATTTTCTTCCCACTGCAACTGAATTTGGCACTTAACTCAAACTAGACAAACAAAAACATGCAAGTAAACAAATTGGATTTGGGATAATTTTTCTCTCAGAGAAGACCTGAGGTGGGTTACCTTGCTCTTTCACTGCATTTTTTGCTTTAGTAAATAATTGGATTATGGAAAAAATTTCCATGAACAGACAGAGCATGGTTTGTATGTTAGTTTCCCTCTCTGGGTCAGCTTGGGTTAAGTTTGTCTCTGGTATTATTTCGTGCCAATTGTGAACTTAATTTGAGCAGTTCAGTGATGCCACACCTCAATTTCTTACTAGCTGTAGGACCTTAAGGAAATCAATTAACCCCTCTGTTCCTCATTTCACTCATCTTTAAAACTAAAGTGTTTGATTCCATGTCCTCTAAGATTCTGTTCAGCTTTGAACCTATGAACCTATGATCTTAATTATTTCTGTAATTATTTATGAACATAAGGATGGGGTGCCAAGCCACACTAGTTACTTTAGCCTTGCTACCTTAAGTGGAAATAAAATATCTCAATCAGTCACATATAGGCATTAGACTAAGTGTCAAAAGTCCTTCTAATAAGAAAATGAGATTCAGGTTTGGATAGACCATAGTCTGGGAAACTTTGAGATACCCTATGGGCCATATATTATCAAACTAGTTAGAACCAGAGTCATTCCAAAAATTGGAGACAGCATGACATTCTGGTTAAATTCCCTAAGGAATAGCTTCAGAGTGAAGGAGAGACCACAGCTAGGCATATGGCTTAGGCCTCATTCCTATCCCTGCCTCCTTTGACTGGAGGAGAATCTTGCCATATTTAAAGAGCACCAGCTCTTCTTAAACTGTGGGTCATGACCCTAGATGGGGTCATGTGACTGAATGTAGGGATCTCGAAAAATTTGGCAATGGTCAAAGGTTTCTGAATGTGCAACAACCAAAACTCAATTCAAAGATCAAATGTGTAATGACTTCTAGATGCTTCTGGCAGTGCTTGCCCTCATAGTGTGACTTCACTGCAGCCTTGGTTCTAAACACAGCATTGATGATTAGAATAAAATCAAAATATTGATCAATTCTGAAAAATGTTGAAGATGCTCTATGTCCTGCAATATCAAATGTTCTGCCAAACTTTAATTCTTTATGTAAAAATAAACAAGCAAGCCCATTTCATTAGTATGCAAATTTGCTTTCATCTTTAATAAATGGTAAAATTGTATGTATAGCAAGGAATTGTTCTAAAATAAATTTCTTCATGATTTATTATCAGCAAATGTTTGATTATACAAATTTTACATACCTACATACCGGGGGTCATGTAAAAATTTCTTGGGTGAAAAGAGGTCTTCAGTAGAAAAAGTTTAAGAAGCCTTGGTCTAGAGGATATCAGACTTCCATTCTATCAGTGTGCAAATGGTATTCCAGGTCAGCTGATGACAGTATCTGCAATGGAAATGAAGGACAGACTGAACATAGATTTAGGGCTTCACAAGAAGTCCAGCAAAGACAATGGCTTGTAATGGGAATGTAAATTTTAAAGATCTTCCCTGCCCCTAGGCTAAAGTGCACCTGGAGCCTGGGGTGGGAGGCTTGTTTTTCAGTAGATACTTCTTGATTGGCCAGTGAGTCAATAAGGTTGTTACATTCGCTGAGCCAGGAGAAGGCTATATAAGCTCTGATGTGTAGCCTTGTTTTGGGGCTCACTTTGCGAAGTGTTCTGTGATTTGATCAGATGAAATTCTGGGAAGCCGTTGTCCAGAGCCCCCTGGCTTTGAAACCCAGATGTTGATTTGGTATGGATGTAATGGTTAGACAGTTTGGAAACCGTCTACTTGATCTGTTTCTCTGTCTTGATAATTCTGTCTGTATATTCTGAAGTTCAGGGTGCTGACCTTTTCCCCCTGAACTAGGTAAACGATACATGTTTGACTGATTAAAGTAAGCTTGTTAACCCATTTTGAGTTGCTTTCCTTTATCAAAGCAGATCCAAGAACCTGTGTTGGCAGCAAACCCTGGGACGTTGGGGTGCTTGCTGCTACATGGCCTAAGAAAATTTTTAGAATCCCGTAAATGGGAGAAAAGGACTTCCAGGAACAAGGGTATGTTACCCCTTTGCCACATCTGTTCTCTTATATTTTAATCAACTTCCCTTTAGGTTCAGTATGGACTTGTGGGAGAGGGTGTCATTAACTTCAGGGGGGAATATTTTGCAGCAACTGTTCTAACTGAACCACCCTAGTAATTACCCTTTTCTAAAATCTACTGGGATCTACTTAAGGTTGGCTGACTAAATTGATTCTCAAGAGATAATCTTGGGGGCAAGTATACCAGTGCGAGTTTGAGCCAAGGGCGTTAGAGAATCAGTCTTCACTTCTGACTTTTAGGGGTAACCCCTAAAACTCTGAGAGGAAGATATAGCTTTGTGCTGAGACCTAAGAGCCATCTGTGAGAATGGGATTGGAGAAAAGAATGACACAAAGTTTATATTGGCTATATATGAAAATCGAAAATGTGCCTGACTCACAGCAGCAGGGATTTTGTTTTAAAGTTAATAAATTAAACCTCAGAAAACTCTCTGTAGAGGCTGAAAGGGAAGTCTCCTTTTTGTCACCTCTTTCTTGGAGTTATGAAATCTGGGTGAACTTTAATCTTCCAGCCTTCTAGTCACCTGCTGTCTAAGCAAAAACAGTCCCCTAAAATGGCCACTTGCTTTCATGAAGAATTAATGATTGTATCAGCATTCTACTGACTTGCTAATGCAAATGTAGTTAACATTTAGAGCCAGAGGTCAGATTCTAAGGGAGACTGTGTCAGGAAGGCACTTAAACTTGATTCAAAACAGAAATGTTTTTCTTTTTCATTCTTCTCTTTCCATCCCTCTTCTTCTTGATCTCCCCTCTGTCTTCTTCTCTCATTCTATTTCTATTTTTCATTCTTTCCTTTCTCTTTTCTTCCTTCCTCATCTCCCTTCTCCTTTTCCCCCCTCCTCACTCTCTCATTCTCTCTTTTTTTCTTCCCCTCTCCATTGATTTTTCCCTTTCCTTCTCCCCAACCCTACTGATTTCTTTCCTCATGGAATAGAAGCCATATTAATTTCACACCTGAAAAAACTATAATGGGGGACAAAAAAATCCCCTTGAGGTTGCAAGAGAATCTTTTCCCACCCCCTACCAAACCCCAGTTCCCTAATAGGATTGATGTTGCCATTTAGAATTCTAACAGATGGAATTTGTGAATTGATTAAAGTCGTCGAAGCTGGAGCCAAGGATAAATTATATCAGAAGGGTTGGAAGTCCTTTGGTTACTAAGGTAATTGGTGCCTGCGCTCTTGGCAAAATACATTCACTTTTTCTCTTAGTGGGGAGCAGGTGAGATGGACAGCAGTGAGACCTTGACTAAGGTCAAGCACCATGAACGTAGAAGTAAATATACAAATGGCCACAATGTCAGATCCAATGGGCTTTCTGGATCAATATTAAGTCAATACCTCATGTACTTTCCTAGTTAAGAGATAACCTGCTAGCACTAGGGATGATGGAGATTAATGGATAAAATTAATATCCATTTAAAAGAGTAGACTGGCAGCAGAGACACATTTTAACTTTGTCTATCTGTTTACATAATCTTGACGCAAAAAAGCATTGCAGCTAAGTGTTTATTTTATTGATCATTAAAGGAATCATAGCTGAAGATGGAGGTAAGGAATTACTTCCACTCTATTTAAGAACATACAAATTATTGTAATTAGTCACTTTAGGACCAACTGGCCGTTCTGGTGGATGTAGATTTGCTAAGTGGATTGAATGACAGTCACAATCTGATTGGATGGGAAGGTTATTGGGTTACCATTAATTGGATAGAGGCTGCTCCCCTAAAGATGGTGATAGAATTCTTCCTAAGCTGGTTCTGATGGATTAGTGTAAGTGATCAGGTGTGTTTCTTTTGCATGGCAGCATGATGGGAGAAATTGATCCTTCCATCCTCTATATGCCTGCCACGCTACCAAAATGATCTTCTTAGGTAGCAGGTCTGAGCATTAATGTCCCCACAGTCAAATGCCAGTGGCTTCCTACTATTTCCAGAATAAAATATAAAATCTTCTGTTTGTCTTCGAAAATTCTTCACAACTTTGAAGGTCTTTTTAAACTTCCTAGTCGTCTTAAACTTTCCTTTCCTCATTATACCCTGCAATTCAATGACATTGGCAGTCTTGATGCTCTTGGAATTCCTAAATCTTAACACAGTGTCTGGTAAATTGTTGTTGTCTAGGCATTTTTCAGTCACTTCTAATTCTTTGTGAATCCATTTGTTGTTTTCTTGGCAAAGACACTGCAGTGGAGTGTCATTTCCTTCTCTAGCTCATTTTACTGATGAGGAAACTGAGGCAAGCAGGGTTAAGTGACTTGCCTGGGGTCACACAACTAGTAAGTATCTGAGTTTGGATTTGAACTCAGTAAGAGGAGTCTTCCTCACTCAAGGCCCTACATGCTATCTACTGTATCACCTAACTGCCCCTGGTAAATAGTAGGTGATTAATAAATGCTTGTTTTTGATGATGATGATGGGTCATTTCAGATTTTTCCAGATCCAAAATGAATTATTTCTGTCTTTTGTACCCCTGGAGTTAGAAGAGATTCTCAATACCAATTCATGTAAGTCTTACCTTCTGACTAGGGCTTGAGGTAAATGGGCATAAAAATGAAATTTAGAGCTCCTTTGGAAAAGAAAATCCACAATTTTCCTGGTAGCATTAGATGTTTCTTCTGAGATACAACCTTTCTAGGGCATACCATCCATGGCCAATTTCACAAGTACAGAATGTGTAGTTAGATAAGGAATTTTATGAAAATGATCTGGAATTTTAGTGGACTGAAAGCTTAATATACCAGCAACATAACAAGGCAGCCAGAAAAAAAAGCTACTGCTTTTATTGGGGACTTCATTACTGGAACCTGCATGTCCAGACTAAGGAAGGTAATGGTCCCACAGTACTCTGTTCTGGTTAGACCATGTTGATGGTATTGTGCTCATTTCCAGGACTGACATTTTAGGGAAGACATAGAGTGTCCAGAAAGGTGGGACTGAGATATAAGAGAACAAACTCTAAAAAAGATTGAGTAAAAGAATTTTCAGAAGAGAGGGGAGCTATCTTCAGGTCAGTGGGGGACTGTGATGTGGATTAGATTTGTCCTGTTGGGCTCCAGAAGACAAAACCTGGAGCAATGGATGGAAATGGGAGAGGTGGATTTAAGGTGGGTGCAAGGACAGATTTCCTAGTAATTAGAGCCATATAAAAGTAAATGAAGTCTCCTTGAGAAATGATAGGTTGGGCTTCACTTGAGGTCCTTCAAGTAGAAGCTGATAAAGCTGAATATTATGGATTGGGTTCTTATTCAGTCATAGGTTAGACTAGAAGGCCTTGACATCGCTTCTAACACTGACATCCTGTGATTTCTCAAATCCAATGTTTATTAAGCTTTTACTATGTGCCAGGCACCATACTAAGTGTTGTAGATACAGTTAATTAAAAGAAAGACAGGCCCTACCCTCAAGGAGTTTACAATCTGATAGGAAGAGATGATGCAATAAAAGAGACAAAAAGGGGGGGAGGGGAGAGGAATGGAACCCCAGGAGTAGTCTAGTTCCATGGAGTTGAAACCAGGAATAGCTGTAAATACAGAGTGGGATGAGGTGAGAGTTACTGTCTTCTATAAAGGAAAACATTGGGAGGGGCTTGGTACTCCACCCTCCAGCCTTCAAACCAGAGGAGAGGAAGGTGAGGCAGATAGTGACTATCAAGACCGGAGTCAGCCGCATGGTGATTAGTTTAGGAGTGAAAAGCTCTTCCTGGGAGGGGCATCTTGTTCAGTGGAGTTGAAACCAGACAGGGTAGCAGATGCAGAGTGGAGTAATCCTGCAGAAAGGAGTCTAGAATTCATTGTTTTCTTAAAAACAAACAAGCAAACAAGTGTCTGCTCTGTAGAACACTCGGCCTATATCTACACTGATTTGACTGTTTTGACTGAATTAACCAATAGAAAAACTTGTTTTTGGTCAGCAATTGCATCATAGGAAAAGTGACACCACCCTATTCTTTAAGACTGGCTTTGTTTCTTTGGTTATTGTCTACAGAGTGACAGATTTTAACATCTGATAGAAAAATTCCAAAAATTCTCAACTTGGCTAACATCTAATAAAATACACTCATGATATATAACTAGGATCCTGGATTTGTAGTGAGAAAATCTGGATAGGAGCCTGGCCTCTGCCACTTTTTAGCTTTGTTTCCTTGAGAAAAAAATCACTTTACCTCTCAGTTTTGTTATCTGTAAATAGGAAGGGAGGGAGGGAGGAAGGAGGGGAGAAAAGAAAGAAGGAAGGAAGGAGAGAAATGGAGTTAAAATATGAGGAATATGACAGGGATATTGTTAGGAAGAACCTTGGTAAATAATAAATAATAGTAAGATTGATGTGAGCTATTATTCTAATGGTAAGCACAGAAGAAAAGAAAAAAAATAGGTAAGGGACCACACATACAAAAAGCAATTGTATTACTTTATGTTAAATTATATATAATATATAAACACATATGTATGTATATATGATATACTTAAAACAAACTGTACATGTGAAAAGTTCGTGGTTTCTCATCCTAGCCTTTTCTTATTTTTTAATATTGACATGTCTAGATTTGTTGGTGGTTAATAAGTTGGAGAGAGAGAGAGAGAGAGAGAGAGAGAGAGAGAGAGAGAGAGAGAGAGAGAGAGAGAGAGAGAGAGAGAGAGAGAAGAAAGAGGGAGAGAGAAAGAGGAAGGAAAGGAAGGAGGGAAGGAAGGAATAAAAAAGACAGAAAGGAAGAAAGAAAAAAAGAAGGAAGGGAGGGAGGGAGGGAGAAAGAAAGAAAGAAATTAAGAAAGAAAGGAAGGCAGGAAGGAAGGAAGGAAGGAAGGAAGGAAGGAAGGAAGGAAGGAAGGAAGGAAGGAAGAGAAAAAAGAAAAATGAGCCTGGGAGCACCAAATTGGCCATTCTTTGGGAGGAATGGGCCTGGGTATAGCCTAACTATATAAGCCAATAAACAGCAGGTAAGTAGGGATCGCCACGCTGCTAAAGAAGGAACTTTAATATGCCATGGTGAAATGGAAAAGTTGAATCTTTAGAATGCATTTGTTCCTACCATGGCTGGAAAGACACATCTGGCATTGACTTCCTTTTTTATCTTTGTGAAAAGAGCTGAAGTAGATGTACTCCTTCTTGTCCACCCTTTCAGTGAGCTGGCTTTAACAGTCGACCCCACCCCCTTGTAATTTGTCTGCTTCAGACATTCATTTCCTCTTGTGTACTGAAATAGTTGAAATGTATTGATTAATATCAGTCAGTTGGGATTTCTAGATAATTTGAATGATACAGCTTTCCTGGCATCTCCAAAATTCATTTCACAACTGATTTCCTATCCCTATAGTCTTTTATAAAAGAGCATTCATCCTGTATTACTTGCAAGGAAAGCAAAAAAGATCTCTGGTCTTGAAATTAGAAAAACCTGAGTTTAGATTTGACACCAGACTCTTATTTTCTGTGTCAACCTCTTGGGTCTGCAGTTTCCACATTTGCAAAATAGAGATCTCTGTTGTATCTTTCGAGGCATGTTAGGTGGTATCACAAATTTGATCTGGAAGGGACTTGGAGGTCAAACCCCTCATTTTATAAATGAGGAAACAGAGGCCTAAAGAAATACAATTATTTGCCTAATGTTGCATATAGTTAGTAGCAGAACTGGGATTCAAATTTAGGTCCTGTGGCTTTTGATAACATCTATCTCACATGGTTGTTGCGAGGATCAAACTTTATATATGTGTATGTATGTAGGTGTGCTCGAGTACATACATGTATGTGTACTATATGTATGTGTACATAGACACATGTATGTATATATGTATACACACAGATATATAAATATATACATATGCCAAATATAATATATAACTATATAAATTTTAGTTATTATTTCTATCATGCCAGACAATGGGCATTAGTAGAGTTTCGATCAATCAAGCATTTTCTAAGCACTTATTACCTGCTAGGCAATGTGCTAAGCTCTGTGTATATGAAGAAAAAGAAAAAGTAGTCCCTTCCCTCAAGGAGCTTACATTCGAATGGGTGAGACAACTAGGCACAAGTTAACTAGGCTTGTTTAAGATTCACACAGAAGAATGAAAGGTAAGCTTCGAGGAGAAGGCCCTATTGTCTGGGGGCAGGGGTGGGTGTTGAGGAGCTATGGGACACTCACAAAAGCTTCTTGCTAAAGGTGCCATCTGAGCAGAGTCTTGAAGGAAGGAAGCCGGGGAAACTAAAAGGCGGGTGAGAGAAAGGGGACTGATCTAGGCATGGGGGACAGCCTGAAGGCTGAGATGGAATGGAGGCATGGAGATGGGAGATGGAATCTCTTGTGTGAAGATCAGCAGATGGGCCTCACAGGCTATTACACCGAAAATCCCATAATTCTCACCCAAATAAAGAGCATGCTTTTGTTCTCTTGGCAAATGTGAGCCAGACAGGCTGTGAACCACTAGGAAAACCCTGGTGCAAAAGAGCAGAATTCAGGCTTTAAGCACAAAAACCCACCTTTCCAGACTCCCCAGGCAGCAGCAGCTGTCTTGTCCATTTTGATCTGTTCAGACCAACACCTGCTGCCTTTGATCTCTACTGGTGGCCTAGGGTTTTCCTTGGCACCAGGATAAGAGTATAAATGGAAGCCAGAACTTAATTCTCATGACATCTTGGGATCAGGAGGCTCCCTGATTTGAGATTGGGTTCTATTCCTGGAGGTAAATGAACTCTTTAGGGCATCTCTTTAATTTCTAAGTCTAAGAAAGAGGGATAGATCTCTCTGTGTTTCTGTCTTTGTCTCTGTCTGTTTCTGTCTGTCCACCTCTTTCTTTTTCTTTCTGTCTCTCTATTTCTCTCTCCCTATCTCTCTCTTTCTCCCTCAGTTTCCTTTTGCCCCTCCCCTTCTCTCCCCTCCCTCACTCTTTCTCTCTTTTTGTCTCTTCTCTCTTCTTTCTCTCCCTTCCTTCCTTTCTCTCTTTCTTTCTCTCTTTTTCTTTCTTTATTTCTCTCTCTCTTCCTTCCTTCCTTCCTTTCTCTTTCTTTCTTTCTTTCTTTCTTTCTTTCTTTCTTTCTTTCTTTCTTTCTTTCTTTCTTTCTTTCTTTCTTTCTTTCTTTCTTTCTTTCTTTCTTTCTTTCTTTCTTTCTTTCTTTCTTTCTCTTCCTCTCTCCCCCTGTTTTCCTCTCCCCTTCCCTTTCCCCCCTCTCACCCTCGGTTTCTGTCTCTGTCTTTCTCTTTATCTAGCTCTTTGTCTCTCTGCCTCTCTCTCTTTTCTCTTTCTGTCTCCCCCTTTCCCTTTACTCTTGCTATCCTTCTCTCCTCCCCCTCCATTTCTCTCTCTCTGTTTCTTCCTCTCTCCCCTTTCCTTCCTACCTTCTTCCTTTCCTCCCTCCCCCCACCTTTCTCTGTCTCTCTCTTTATCTATCTCTGTGTCTGCCTGTCTGTTTCTTCCTCTACCTATTTCCACAGAGGTGGTATTATCAAACTTGTTTCCCAGCTGCAAAAGCATCACACCAAGCACAATATTTTCCATGTAGTAGGTACTCAAGACATGTTTGTGGAGATTCCATGGAAGTCCCTACAATTTCAGGGTGCCCCTTCAATATGTGTCAGTTGATTCAAACCTTAAAGTACCACATGTATGTCAAAATGCTCTTACACTTATTTTCTCATATTATCCCGAGGCCAATCTGTGAGGTAGGTGGTGGAAGCATTATTTTTCCTAATGAGGAAACTGAGGCCCAGAATGATCAGGTGACTTGCCCATGGTCATATAGCTAGCGTCAAAGGTGAAATTTGAACTCAGTTCTTCCTTTATCCAAGTCCAGCTTTCTATCTACTATATCATACTGCCTCAAGGACACTGGAACCCCTTTCATAATGATATTCGTGATGGGATTTAAAAATTCACATTGCCTCTGAATTTCGATATTGAATAGCTCTTGAATTATGTAGAAAAGTTATACATACCTATTCACAAATGTATATATGTGTACACACATAACATGTGTACATGGACATACATATGTATATGTGTACACACATATGCACACACATATAACATGTATACATTGACGTACATATGTATATGTGTACACACATATGTACACACACATATATATTTGTCTTTTGCTTCTAGGTTAGTTCAATGTCACAGAAGCCAATGGGAGAAAAGAGTTGAAAAGAAGGAGCTAAGATCAGTCTTAGAAGCTGCAGAGAGGCTGGGGAAGAGGAAGATGAAGAATGAGGAAAGATCTTTCCATTTGGTTCCTAGTAGGTCATTGAAAAAAGTCTTTTCAGTGGTCTAATGGGAACTATATGATGTGGGATAGCCCATATATGCTCCGGCTCTGGTCTTCTTGAGTCACCTACAGTATTCTAGTGTCCCATGGGGAATGAACTGGGGGCTCAGAATCAACAGTCACATCTGTGTGTTATTATCACAGACCCCAAATGCTTATGCTGCTCTGTGGGGACCAGCACTGGAGCCAGAATGCATTCCATCTCAGGACATGAAACACTAATGGAGGGCATTTGCCACAGCACTCACAGTCTGTGGGTTTGCAAAGCCTCAAGGGAATCCACACTTGAAGGTCTGAAACATATTCTCAAACTGTCCAGGGATGCTGAATCTATCCCACTGACTCTGGAGAGTCCAGACCAACTCACAGCCCTGCTCCTTATACATGTTAACTAATCAATCACGCCTTGTCCTTTTCAGTAGCAAATACCCAGAGCCAGCTTCCAGTCCTACTCTCTCCACCAAAGAGTAGCATCAGGAGAATGTCCTGATACTCTCTTATTATGGGGTGATGGGTGGGTAGGGGAATAGTAGTGGTGGCAAAGGGGCCAATTGTTTTGAGTCTTCTCCAACTAGAGCATATAGGTGTTTCCTCCTCAGTGTCTATCACTACATTTCTCATTACAGACTTCACTCCTTCCTTCACCTGGTCTTTGATGACCCTGAGGCTTTCAGCCCCAGATTGCGTGGTACATCTATAGCTAGGACCATCCCTATAATGATCCCAACATTATCTGAACCTCACAGATGGCCAACCTGAGGTGGAGGATGTGGTATTTAAGCTATTAATCATCAAACCCCCAAATCCTACATGCTCCCAAGATGAGGCTGTCTGCTTCACCCCAGGCAAGGACTCCAATCTTTAGGAGCACCATGTGGTCCTGGAAGAAAGCAGCTGCATCCATATCCTGCTTAAGATCTAAAACACTATTGTATGACAGTAGCCATGTAAAGAAGTGGTGGACTATAGGTCACAAAAAGGTCCCCTTCTCCAGATAGACACTTAGACATAGGATTATAGGACCATAGATCTAGCTCTGGAAGGCCCATAAGATGTGTTTTTTTTTTTAATTTTTTTTCTGGCTTTTTGGAGGGCAATTGGGGTTAAGTGACTTGCGCAAGGTCACACAGCTAGTAAGAGTCTGAGGCTGGATTTAAACTCAGGTCCTCCTGACTCCAGGGCTGGTGCTCTATTCATTGTGCCACCTAGCTGCCTCTAATAAGAAGTACTTTTAAAGTAGAAGAAACCAAGGCAGATCCTGCAGGTATTAAGTGGCAGAACTAGGATTTCAACATAGGAAGTTTTGGTGCCACAGGTAACACCACACACACCATCCCGAGGGCAATGGCATGAAAGACAGCCTCAGTTTTGGGAAGAGCATATCACTTTTTGGCAGGAGACAGAGATCCCCTAGGATACTACAAACCTGCCATGGAGAAGCTATCTCAACTCCCTAGAAGAAACAGATTATTAGGAAGCTTCTTATTTAAAGCAACAGTGGCACCTAGCAATTCAGAATCGTTAGTTCTTTGTTCACACTTGGCATCTAAGAAGCCATCTCTCCATTCTCACCTTCTTCATAAAACTGCTGCCCTCAACCTGTTTCACTTGATGTTCCTTGGGATAGTGGGAAGTGGGCCTGGACCATCCATAGATATCCCAAGGATGCAGCCTGAGATGTTTTTTCAGTATACACCAAAAGGGAGATCCATTTTTGCTTGCCCACAATTTCGGCTACTAGTTTCTTTATAGAGCTGTCATGAAACAAAGATAAGTTTAATTGGCATTGCCAGCAGGGCAGGATAAGCTTTCTCCATTTCTTCTTCCTTGGCAGCAACTCCCATTCCTGATTTGATACAGAACACTCAGCTTCCTCTAAGAAAGGCTCCATGTTCAAAGGAATTAGTGCACAGATGCTTGTTCTCTCTCTCTCTCTCTCTCTCTCTCTCTCTCTCTCTCTCTCTCTCT
>NW_027186457.1:8465060-8477856 GCF_028583685.1 Petaurus breviceps papuanus | reverse complement strand
TCTCTCTCTCTCTCTCTCTCTCTCTCTCTCTCTCTCTCTCTCTCTCTTTTTCCTTCTCTCCCTCTCTCTTTCCTTACCCCCCCACCCCCTCCCTGTCCCTCTCTGTTTCCACATGGTCTTTCAAGTCAGTCGGCATGGTGGCAAATTATGATTCAGAGCACATGACTGGCATTTCCTTGTGGGGTCCAAGTAGCTCAAGATAGAAAGCCACTTTATGTGTGGTATTACATTATGCACTGTCAGAAACCCTGACACTGATTTATTATTGTTTCTTACGTATGTTTACACCCTCAGACATGGATACTTAGATTTATTATCTTGTGTGTGGTGGACTCCAATAACCCTTTTTCAAACATTGTATGCTCATCAAAAAAAAAAAAAGCAGGAGGGAAAAAAATATGGATCCATGTTGGGTCTTCTCTCTGGTGAGTGATACTGGGACTTGACTCATGGGAGAAAAGAAATTAAGAAACACCCTTCCCCCACAAATAGTCCCCAAACCAAGTGGGTTAGCTTTTCCATGGCAGGGTAGCATAGTTGGGAATAAGTTCCTTGCCCTCCATTTGCCCTCTGAATGGTAAAATTAGATTGTGCTTGATCTGTGAAAAATAAAGATAATAAGTGGTGAAATGCATTTGGAAAGCTTGTGCCTTTTTTTTAAGTAGTAGCTAATTTTATTCCTGTCATAAATGAATATAAACAACTATGGGGCTTAAGATCAAAAGAAGTTAATTATGTTTACAACAGGGCTGGTTTTCTAATTTTAACTCTGGGCTATACATTTAGCTTAGAGAGAGAAGCTTCAAATCAAAGAATATGGGAACCCTACTGCAAATCTTCACCAAAGTGTTTTTCCCCTTTCTCTCTGTAGAGTACTGTGGTTTCCATTTATGAACTCTAATTCATTAAAAAAAAGTCTTTATTGAGCTGTGCATCCAAAGCAGCTGTTGGTCTGGCAGAATATTCTAGGCCATGCTAGGCTTGAGGGGCTGCAGGGTCTTTTTATTAACTCTAAGGGGTCAGCACAGGATCCCTGGAAATAGCAGTTTTGAGTATGTCTTATTGAGATGTGGGGAAAGTCTGTAATCTGAGTGTACAAGTCACTGAGGGACCAAAACAGTTGGACATTTTGGTTGCTTCTGTCTCATACTCCCAATGTTTAGATTGGCAACTGATGTCAACCTCCTGGTTCTAGGGCCATGCCATGGGGAAGAAGCCATCCTCCTATACAATTGTGATGGAAGGAGGAATATGGGATATGAGAAGCTTATGGTGGAAAGGAGGAGACTAGGGCCTTATTTACTATATGATACTGTGTATGATTTCTTTTCTCTGGGTCTCAGTTTCTGCCTGTATAAAGATAAGGAGAGTAGATAAGACTGTCTCTGACCCAATTCGACAATATTCTATGACCAATACTAAGTGAAGTTTCTCCAGTGTCCCCAGTTATCTCTTTGTTCCTCTTCATAGTACCCCTTCCTCCCTGTGTTAGGACTATAGAATTTTTAGTTTTTCCCCTCTCATTGTCTTTATTATAATCTACTCTCAAGAAAGATATAGAATCAGCCATTTCTCCCTTAGCAGTATCTCTATTTGGAACATTAGCTCTTTCTGGGGAATCAATAGTTCCATTCACTGTTAAAGGGATTTCAAGCATCAGAGAGCAGTGGGTGGGAGAAATTTTTTTCAGAAGAATCTGAAAAAAGTCACACCATGTATCATAGATTATAAGATCACAGGTCATAGATTGAAAGCTGAAAAGGACCTTAAACATCATTGAGTACAAACCCTTTATTTTCCATATGGGGAAACTGAGGTTCAGATTCTAGCCCTCTGCATCTCTGACTTCTGAGGATCAGAGGTTAAATAACTTGCCAAGGGTCCTACAGTTAGTCGATGTCTGAAGCAAGACTATGAGATCTTCCTGACTCTTAAATCTTAAACCTGCTAGATGTTTGCTTTTTCTCTCTACCCATACATAAAGCCAACCCTATTGGGGAATGCATAGGATGTGAGTCCAATATTGCAGTAGACAAAATTAAGCACAAATAAAAAAAAGATGAGTTCTGGGGCAATCCTTAAAGTTTGGACCTATATGTGAAAGTTCTTGGGTTCCATCTAGGCCCTTCTAGCCTTCTCAAACAAGAAAATAAATTTCCTATTCTTTTTCCTCCTCAGGGAAGCAATTCAACCAACCTAGATATTCCCAAAGAATATCTAGGGAAGGGAAGAATGTACTAGGGGTCTCAAATAGTGGATTTGTACTTTATCTGCTCATCTAGTTTAACCATCATTGAGACCCAGACCAGTCTTTCATTTGTTGCTCAAGAGCGGATCTGAACTCTGGGGGTTATACCAGGAATACCCAGAGTTTCAATGTGCATTAGACAAGGGGACGGTCTAAGCCAAAGGATCTTGTCCGTCAGACCTCCAGATGGTGATTTTATTTTCAAGTTACTCTCCTCACTTTAAAGCTTTTGACACCATCATTAGAATCATGCCCTATGCTTATATAGTGCTTTAATGTTTACAAAACACTTTTGTCTACATAATCAGATTAGATTTTCACAACAACCCTGTGAAGTAAGTGGGGTAGGCATTATTTCCATTTGTCACACAAAGGAAATTCCTGATCCAGTGACACTGGCCTCCTGACTGTTCTGTCAATGAGGTACTCCATCTCTACACCCTGGGTATTTTCTCTGACTACCCTTTCCCCCGTTCCTGGAGTGCTTTCCCTCCAACACTCCAACTGCTCACCACCCTGGCTTCCTTTAAGTCCCAACTAAAATGCTCTCTTCTGCAGAAAACCTTTTTCAAACCCTCTGAATTCCAGTGCCTTCCCTCTCTTTATTATTTCCTAGTTATCCTGTATACATTCTGCATGTATATGTTTGTCCTCATGTTGCTTCATCCATTAGAGTGTAAGCTCCTTGAGAGCAGGGGCTGCCTTTTGCCTCTTTTTGTATTTCCAGTGCTTAGCACAGCGCCTAGTGGTTTGTTGTTTGTTTTTAGCCTGTTTGGCATTTCCTGCCTCCACTTGGGATTTTCTTAGCAAAGATACTGGAGTGGTTTGCCATTTCCTTTTCTAGTTCATTCAGATGAAGAACGGAGGCAGATAAGGTTAAATGACTTACCCAGGGTCACACAATTAGTAAGTATCTGAGACTGGATTTGAACTCAGAAAGAGGAGTCTTCCTGATTTTAGGCATGGCCCTCTGCTCCACTTAGCTGCCCCTAGCACATAGTAGACACTTAAATGTTTTTTTTTTAAAGCAATCATTTCTGGGTGTGGTGCTGAGTATCTGAGCCCAGATTTGATCCAGGTCATCCCGACACTGGAGCCGGTGTTCTTACTCACTGAGCCACCTGGCCGCCCCTAAGCAATTGGGGTTAAGCAACTTGCTCAAGGTTACATGGCCAGGTGTTTCTGGGTGGGTGCTAAGTGTCTGAGCCCTGGATTCGATCTCCAGGTCTTCTCAACACTGGAGCCGGTGCTCTTACTCGCTGTCTTACTCCCTGTGCTACCTGGCCGTAGACACTTAAATGTTGTGTGTGTATATGTGTGTGCTATTTATTTTACTTATACTTTTTATTTTTTAATTACATGTAAACAAAAACTTTAACAATCATTAAAAAAAATTTTAAGTTCCATATTCTCTTCCTCCCTCCCTCTATTCTTTGAGAAGGCAAGCAATTTGATATAGATTATACATGATTCTTAATAAATATTTATTGAATTAAATTGAATTATAGTCACAAATCCAGGAAGTAGAGAGAGAAGAAATGGATCTCCAGTGTTCTGATTTCAAGTATAAGTGTAACATATCATGAACTTCTCACTTGGAGAAATTTTAAAGCTATATACAGTGATACCTTACATATAATTTAGCTATTCAGCAGAGCTACTTATTGGCAGGAGCTAAAAAACAAGAAGTCAACAGAAAACATTTATGATCAAGTTAAAATAGATCCCATGAAACTCAGGCACAAAATCTTAGCTTTTTGAATGAATACTGTAAACCCTTACTCAGAGTCTATCTATTTGTATTTTGTGAACAATTTTACAAAGTTTGCTGATCTAGTTTCATGGAATTAAAAGTGAGGATATGGAAGGCTAGAGGCAGACACATTGATAGCAAAGAGAAATGACAGTTTGATTGGAATCAAGGAAGAATACCTCTAATAATGTGATATGACAGCTCAAAAAGAATAGGGCTAATAGATAGGAACAAACAGTCCTCTGTACCTTAATATCCCTTAACCGATGCTCGTAATGAGAAGTTTTAATCATGCCAGGATACTTTAAGAAGACAGGGACTATATAATGTATTTTTAAAGATATCTTTCCAAAGTGTCAAATTAAAAAAAATACTTTAAATGAGTATACCTTTACCATCCAGAATGACTAATTCCTAGTCCCAGATAACTGAGGCCTTATGGTAATCTTCTATGGAGAATAAATGATTAAGCGTGGACAAGACCATTTAGAATGAGAAAGAACAGATGGATCAAGATCTGTTCCTATGTAATACATACACTAATAGCATCTTGAATCCATCAGAGTCTTTTGATTTTGAACACTATGTAAAAGGTCTAACATTATTCAAGAATGGTGAATATAATGCTGAATGTTCAATATACATCTCAGTCTTACCAAAACATTCATCCCAGGTGTGAATACATCTTTAATTTAAAGATTGGACCTTTCATGATTGACTCGGTAGATTAAATACCTTGTACTCCAAGAGAGTCAATTTGTGTATGCTCTGGATATTTTACCTTAGACTAAGCAAGCAGTGGGTGAGGTTAAATTGGGGATGGGTAGGCTTTAGAGATCACACAACCATACAGGGTTGTGACAAAAGATCAGGGAAGACCCAAAGAGAAGAAAATAGAAGGTATGCCAGGAAGGTGGCCTGTCAGCATCAGCGAGATGGGCATTACACATCAGATAGAGACCTCAGCAGGTGCATCAGGAACCTGGGAATAGGGAATAGGGGGAGGTCCAAGAAAGCCAGCAATAACCAATGGGGAGGTCCAACAGTGACCAAACTATGGAGATGGAGGCTCAGGTTCTGCTCCAAAGTTCCTGGAAAAACTAAGTTTACCAAGGCAGGAATCAATCCCAGAGAGATGGGCCTATTGAGCAGGAAGTCAGAATCACTCAGGGGTTCAGTTACTAGAAATGGAGCACAAGTTAGACATTAGATCCCAAAGGAAGAAAGTAAGAACCTAGTTATGAAATGAAGATACAAGGTCAGTCAACAAATGCTTATTAAATGCCTACTATGTCCTTGATACTATGTTAAATGCTGAGGATAAAAATAAAGCAAAACCAGTCTTTGCTATCAATCTTTGTTTCTTTATAATGGTGGAAAAAAACCACATATGCAACTATGTATTTGTAATATATATATATATATATGTGCATATGTGTCTATATAATATAGACATATATTTTACATGATATATTTTAGTCTATAAATAGATATAGGAAAGATTCTTTCCCATTTATACTATACATACATATATATGTATGTGGATATGGAAACATATGTTTGTATATAATAAGAATTTTAATATGTAACATATATAATCTTTCTATGTTATATCTATAATATATAATCTATCTATAATATATAATACATGTATCTACACACATATATAGTACAAATGGCAGATTTTTATATTATATATAACAATTTATATATAATCTTTCTATATATCTATTATATAATATGTATGTCTACACACATATATGGTATGTGATAGATAATCTCAGAGGGAGGGCACTGGGGGGTTAGTGGGGATGAATTATAAAAAGTTTCTTGCAGAAGGTGGGATCAGAACTGGACAAACAGCAAGGGTGACATGTTGCTGAGCTGGTTAGTTTCTCAATATTCTCCCTCCCTAGAGAGAGGATTGATCTCAGAGTCTGGGGTGGGTTTGAATTTCTAGACACTAGGGGGAGGTACTAGCTGTTGGGTAGTGGGCATTTGGGAAAGATGCAGCTAGGACCCAAAGATGGGGAGGGGGGTTTAGGGTCAGGAGTTCAGACTCTGAAAAAAATGGCCAAATCCTTTGTATATCAAGTGTCCTTATCTATGGAGGCTAGGAGACTATTGGAAGAGAGAGCCAAGTAGGTCATTATAACCAATTATTGAGCGTCGTTTTGGATTCATTCCATTATAGACCATTTGATGTAACCTGTAGACTTTGTATTCCTTTCATTCAAGGTCCTGCATGGCTTTTTCCCCCCCACAATTGGATTTATCATGAGATGTTACCTTGAAAACAGTTTTTGCCCCTGTGCTCAGTCACACTTTATACCAGACAGAGAAAAACAAACATAAAATGATGTCATGTGTTTTTGCTGAGTCACTCCTTTGGAAGGACTGGAGAGAAGCTTATGAAACATTTTTATGGGCTTTTATTACTATGTTTGTTTGCAAGACTGATAGAATCAGTTGTTGGTAGAACCAGGGCTTAAAATGTGGGCAAGTCTTGCCCCTTCTGGACCTTTTCTATCAGTTTCTTCAGCTCAGAAGTGACTGCTTGATTTGCCTCGATCTGGCCTTAGATATGAAGGGATGTGGGAGTGGATTGGGAATCCTAGGAACTGAGTTTGAGTCCTGCTTCTGCTACTCCTGTGTCCTGGGGCAAATCATTTAACTGCTCAAGCCTACCCATGAAACTAGGGGTTTGAATGAGATGATCCGGTAGCACCCTTCTGAGAGCTAGCATTCTCTGTCTAGCATCCCAAGGTTCCAAAAACGATCATAAGAAAGGTCTGAGACAATTTGAGCAAGACAAATCCTGAAGCTCCATGGTAATAGCACAAAGAATATGGCTCCTTATTCTCCGTGGGGAGGTGAAAAGAAGACTTTGAGAAGCAGCTTTGTATTATGAAAGAAGAAAGGAAGGAAGGAAAGAAGGAAATAAGGAAAGGAGGGAGGAATGGAGGAGAAAAGGAAAAAGCAAGGAAGAAAAGGAAGGAGGAAAGGAAGGAAGAATAAAAGGAGGGAAAAAAGGAAGGAAAGAAAGAAGGAAGAAAAGAAGGAAACAAAGAAGGAAGCATAAGTACCTATTACATGCCAGTCGTGCTGAGCATTTTTACAAATTTCATCTCATTTGATCATCAAAGCTACCCTATGAGATAGGTATTACAATCCTCCATTTTACAGTCAAGGAAACTGAGGCAGAAAGAGGTTAAGTGACTTGGCCAGGGTCACACAACTAGTGTCTGAGGCTGATTTGAATTCAGGTCTTCCTGACTTCAGGTTTGGTGCTGTAGTAGAGAGAGCATTGGACTTAGAGTCAGGAAAACCTAAGTTCAAATAATTAATTAGATACATATTAGCTGTATGGAAAGCATTTAACCTTTCTAACTCAGTTTCTTCTACTTCTAAACTATGATCCTATGATTTATGTCCTAGACTTGGAATCCAGAAGACCTGAGTTCAAATCCTGCCTTAGACATTATCTGTGTGACCCTAGCTAAATCACTTTATCACTCTGTGTCTCTATTTCCTCATGTATAAAATGAAGGAGTGAGACTCAGTGTCTGCAAAGGTCTTTTCCAGCTCCAAACACAAGATCTTATGAAATCCCAGGACCAGTAAACACCTGGTTCTTTATTTAAATGCTGTGTAGATTTCACTCTTGCCATGTCACCAGAATCCACTTGTGCCCAGCTGTTGTTGCATGTCTAGGTATGACACTGTGCTTCACGCCACCAGCAACCAAGGGGTGAACATAGCTCAGTATTTGACATTGGAGCCAGGCTATGGATATGCTCTGGGGCATGGAATGTTGATGAGCTCAGGAAAAAATGCAAAAAGGAAAAGATACACATGCTACAGGAATTTATTGTGGAGAAACAATATATCCATTCATATCCTGAGGGCGGTTTTCAGGACCTAATTCTATGTGAGAGCAAATATTACAGTTCTTTTAGTGATCTAGGAATGTCATGGAAGAACACTAATGAAGGATGGAAACAGAGGTTTCAACCTTTTTTTCTCCCTGGAACCACAGGTTTATTTAAATTTCTACTCACATATTTCAGAATCATTTTTGTGTTTAATATGAGGTAATTATAACTATCCCAAGTCTCCTCTGAAAATATCTGAATATTCTCTTCACATATAGTGTTTATGATGTAAGCCCTTTGTCCAGTTATGTAGAGTGACCAACACTAACCAGGTTATTGGAATGCCAAGAATGATCTTAAACATTTATATAGTACTTGAGTAATTGTCTTAGTTTCTCTGTGATCTAGTGATGTTGGCTTCTTTGCTATTCCTCCCAAAAGACTTGCCATCTCTGAAGTTTGGGCATTCTCTCTGACTGTCTCCATGCCTGGAATGATCTTCCTTTTCGCCTCTCTCTCCTGATTTCCCTGGCTTTGCATGGGCTCCAGCTAAAACCTCACCTTATTTAGGAAACCTTTCCTGATCTTTTGTCAATTATCTCTGATTTATTCTATATACATAGTTATATGCATATTGTCTCCCTCATTACACAGTCTATACATTCCTAGGAGAGACTGCCTTTTGCATTTCTTTGTGTCCCCAGCATTTGGTATAGTGACCGGCACATTGAAGGTGGATAATAAGGGATTGTTGACTTGACTCTAGTCATATAACCTTTTGAGGTAGAGGTTATAGGAATTATTATTTTACAGATGAAGAAAATGAGCCTCAAAGTGGTCAAGAGACTGGTCCATGGTCCATGGCTAGTAAGTATGGGAGGTGAGACTTAAACTTGTCTTTCCAGATTCAGGTGTACTCTATTCACTATTACTAGGTGTAGTAGCAAGCACCCTAGCACATCCAGGAGGGTCTGCTAGCGCAGGTTCTTTCATCAGCTTTTCTTAAATCGTCACTTTTAAAGGGGTCAATAATCTATTTTAATTACATTCACTAGTTTAGGGAAAAGGTCAGCACCCTGAATGGGGAGAAAATACAAGCAGAGAAATTAGAACAAATACCAACAGACAGGGCTCCAGTTTTCTGAGTAAAGCAATATTGCTATACACTTTACATACATCACTGGATCAAGAAAGCACAGAAATCTGAGCAGTCAGGGGGCTCTGAACATACTTAGAGTTTTGACCAGGAAATCAAAAGGTCCTTCTCATAAATAAGCCCACAAAACAAAATGCCAATCTTCCAGAATATATTACAAATGCTTGGTGCCTGACTGACACAGTCAGAAGGCACAAAACCTACTTGACTCAGCACAGCTGGGAATTATCAGGGTTCAAAGGAGATTAATCCTTCAGATGTTTCCAATTTAGCCTAATCTGGGGAAACTGAACTCCAAAAAGAAAACAACAAAAATCCCACCTTGCTTGTGCTTACACTAGGCTGTGCTGCTTGAGGTTAGTTTGTACCTATTAATTGGTAAATTAGGTGTGTGATATTAATGCCTAGATTCTTCTTTCTTTTTTAATCAGACCTATGAATTCCATTCATTCATTTATTCATTAGTCTATGTATTTATATCTACCTATCTATCCATCCATCTATCTATCTATCTATCTATCTATCTATCTATCTATCTATCTATCCATCTATCCATCTATCCATCTATCCATCTATCCATCTATCCATCTATCCATCTATCCATCTATCCATCTATCCATCTATCCATCTATCCATCTATCTGTATCTATCTACCCTTCTATTCTATGTGTGTAGGAGGTAAAGGGAAGGAAGGATGACTGGATCTGTCTGGTTTAGGGAATTCTCAATGAGGAAACTCTCTCTACCAAACCAGATCAGCCCATGTTGTGAAACAGTATTAGTCAGTTGACTTGCCCAGAGGTCACACAGTGCTTATGTGTCAAAGGTGGCACTGTGTGTTATTAAATATTGATATATGAATACTCAAGGAAAATGACTATAACCCTCCCACTAAGTCATCAAATGAACATCACAGAAAAAGTAAGTGTTACTTCTGGCTTAGTTTACTCATTTTTTTAAACACAAGAGCATTGTTTTTTATTTACCCTTTCTAGTTAATCTAAATATTTGAAAGTAGTTAGCTGGCATGATGGCTAGAATACTGGATTTGGATTCAAGAAAACCTGAGTTTGAATCCCACTGGAGACATGAACTAGCTGGGTCATCCTGAGTAAGTTACTTGAACTCTGAGTATCATTTTCCTTATCTGTAAAATGGGCTTGATAGCAATTATGAGACAATTCACAGTGTTGTAAGACTCCAATAAGATAACAACACGTGGAAAGTGCTTTGTAAGTTTTAAAGTGCTGGATAAATGTCAGTTATGATTCTCTAAGCTCTGCTACCACTTTCTGTGGAGGGTCAGATGTTGTAAACTTCCCTTCAGGGCCAGCATTAATAGGAAAGCACCATGGAATTGAGGAAAAGCAGATAGTTTGCAGTCACTTCCAAAGGCTACCCAGGAGCAGAGCTAGCTTAACAAGGAGACCTGTTTATGCTCTGTGTCACTGGGTGATTAATGGAGCCCAGTGGATATAGCAATGTCATTTGGGTAGGAGCCCAATGAATCTGGCGATGGCAATCGGGCAGAAGGAGAAGATAATCAGCTACCTTGCTCTTCTACCTTGGCCAGTCTGGCAGACTAGCAGAGAGATGACTCTGAGGATTTTAAAATAGAGGTAGCTGCTATCGATGAATCTTTTGTTCCTTTTCCTTTCAGCCACTATAAAATAGGACTCCATTATATACAGGTCATTAAAAAAATTATACACACAACCCATCGTGTGTACATACAGATAGTCAGTGACTGGGTGCTAAGGCAGTTGGTGCAGATGCAGGCAGTGACTGAAGCTGCCCTTCGTTTCAGATGATATGCCCTAACACCTTGAGCTCAGCACAAATCTTCACAGGCTCCCTTTCTCCACTAACCGTCCACACCTCGATGATCCATATTAGTGTGAGAGGTTAGTGTACAAATCTGCACCATTGTCATATGGTAAACTCCAGGGACATGTACCCAGGCAACTTCATGGAGTTTTTGGTTTTATTTCCAGGATTTCTCTTTTCAGTGTCCAGCTAAGGAAGATACATAATTATATACAATTATCTTGTTTCCACAAATACAGCAGTAGTAATGTTGCAAGGTCTCTTTGACCACACTTTTTTTTTTGTAGAACAAATGTCCTCTAATGCAGAGAAATGATGCAATGACATTGCAGCATGCAAATGTGACTTCTTGCAGATGCTTCAGTGAAACAAAGAGTTTTTAGTCAGGAATAGTAGAGGAAAAGGGACCTCTTAATATAGGGCTTCAACTTTTCCCAATAAAATATGCAATGATAGCTAGCATTTATGCGTCACTTTGCAGAGTGTTTTATAAATATTATTTCATTTTATCCTTACAACAACCTTGGGAGATAAGTAGTATTACTTCCCCCACTCCACAGATGAGGAAACTAAGGCAGACTTGCCCAAGGTTACACATCTTGTTAGGTATTTGAGGATGGATTTGAACTCAGGTCTTCCTGATTCCAGGTTCAATGTTCTATCCACCGTGACACCTAGCTGTCTAGGTAATAAGATAATGTACTATTAGAGGAGAGTGTGACTGTTTTGGATGACAAGAGAAGAGAAATAGGTTGAGAATAGCAGCCTTCCACATAATAGATCCTTAATATAATCATTGGATTGTAGATTTAGAGCCAGAAGGGAAATTACATGTTACTAAATCCAATCCTTTAATTTTAATGATGACTAAAGTGAAACACAGGGAGATTAAGTGATTTGCTCCATGGTCACCCAGCTAGTAAATGTCTTAAGTGGGAGCTGAATCAAGGTCTTTCTGATTTCAATATTGGTTGGTTGATTGATTGTTCAATATTTTCACCTTTATCATCTTATTTGATCATTATAAAAGGCAGGACGGGCTTCATTATCATTCTCATTCTATGGTTGGGGAAAAGGTAGTTAAAATTTAAATGATTTGTTCAAGGTCATACAACTATTATTCAATTCAATTCAGTCTGCCAAATATCAATTAAGTGCCTACTATGAACAAGGAACCATTCAAAGGGATCAAGGAAGGCATCATGGAAGAGGTGACATATCACTGGAAGGAAGAACCTTGAAGGAAGAAAAATTTCTGAAGGGCAAACATTGAGGAGGGAACATATTACAGGAATATGGGGATGAATAGAAACAGCAGATGTCAAGTAGATCTCAGGAAACAGCAAATACTCCAGTTAAGAGGGAAGATGTACTGTGGGGACGGGAGGGGAAGTGAATGTGGAGCAGCTGGAGAGAGTACCAGGCCTAGAGTCAGAAAGATGTGAGTTCAGATGTGTCTCTGTGACCCTGGGCAAGTCACTTAAACCTGCTTGTGTTAGTTTCCTCATCTGTAAAATGAGCTGGAGATAAAAATGGTGAACCATTCCATTATCTGAACAGCAACACAAGTATACATAATGCCTTTTTTTACGTATTTATTAATTAGACACATACACCTAGTTCTGAATTCTCCTAAACTAAATTTTACTACAGAGCATACCATCTGAAATGAATCGTGGTACTCAGAGTATGCAAGAATACACCAAGAAGAAGTCCCATTTTTTTTTCTTGAAGTCTTAGGTTTACTAGTTGTATGACTGGGTAAATTGTTTTCCTTTCTGAATCTTGGATTACTTATCTATAAAATACTTGTACTTCTTACCTTGCAGAATGTATGTGGAGGAAGCAGCCTAGGAACAATAAGACAGTTTATCAACCTTGCCATCCATGGTGTGTGTGTGTGTGTGTGTGTGTGTGTGTGTGTGTGTGTGTGTGTG
>NW_027186457.1:8454479-8465050 GCF_028583685.1 Petaurus breviceps papuanus | reverse complement strand
GTGTGTGTGTGTGTGTGTGTGTGTGTGTGTGTGTGTGTGTGTGTGTGAATGGATGGTCTAATAATTTAACCAACAGTACTAGGATGAATTGGGAAATATTAGCTAACCATAATCTATCAAAGAAGAATGAAAAAGTATTGCATCTGGTAAATTCTCTGAGTCTTATCTGAGAAATTAGAGGAATTGATTAAATGATCAATGGTATAACTTCCAGCTCTAAAATCTCATGATCTTAATTTCATTCCCAATGGGTTTAGTTATTAGACCTGGGGAGAGGGCAATTTCCCCCACCTTTTTTCCTCACCCTTGGGTGAAAGGAATTTGAATAATCAAATTACTGATAGGTGAGAGCTGACACAGAAAGAAGAAAGAATCCAGGGACCCAAATTAGTCACCCATGAGGCAATTATTTCTGACCCTTACACCTTGACTAAGACTGGGTCTGTAGGACCATGACTGAATTGGACCAGAAGTCATGTGAGTCCCATGGGAAAATATGAATAAACTATCTTATTTTTCAAATGGAGTGCTAACTTTCCTAAAGTAAAGATAACACTATATGGAAACATCATTTCCCAGTGAAATAGCATTTGATGAGTCATTGTATACTACAAGATGACAGGCTCACTGTGGAGACTGTTTGAACAGTCATTGTTGGACAGTTAACTACAGAAGTGTTGGTCATCATGGCTAAAAGATAAAGGGTGGGGAGGGGGTTACTAGGATGTGAGTCACATGGATGTGGCAAGTGCCTGTGGAGTTCTTCCTCATCAAGGGGAGAAACACAGTTGGATAGCTCTCCTTTAGCTTCACCAAGTAATGTATTTCATTTCAGTGCTAAGAGCAAATAGATCCTAACCTGGGATTAATAGTCATTCATATTGCTGTACGGACTTCCTCTACACTGGACTTGGGAGATTTGTCACGCTCTGTTCTCCATTTCTCTTTTAATCCTTAGAGGTTGTTCAAACCTTGGACCCTGTTCCCCACCTGTAAATGGTTTCTGCTTCTGCTTGGTCTTGATCTTTAGAGAAATGGGATCACCTTGCTCAACTTCTCTATTTGCTCTGTTCCTGTTCCTTTTGGCTGAGACCTTGGACTTTGGATGTGGCTAAATTTTGCCCTCTGAATTCATGACACCTGCACAAACCTTTTCCCCAAAATAACTAATCCTTCCCCTTACTGTCAACTCTTGTCTCTATGGTAAGCTACCTGGTATTTCTCCTTGGTCTGGTCTGATTCCTAGCTTTTCCCCCTCCTGAACTGAAAAGTCAAGTATGCCATTCTCCCTGACTCATCACAGACACCATTGAATACAATAACATACTTAGATTGTGGCTGGAGGGGTGGATTCTTTTGGGGAAAAAAAAGTTTTATTTGGCACCCATTGACTCATAGCCCCCCAGTGGAATCTTCACTTGTAACAAATATGTAGATTTAAGCAAAATAAATCAAGGTATCCAATTAATCAATAAACTAATTTATTAAGCATCTATTATACACTAGAAATGGTGATGGGAACTAGGGAGCAAAGACAAAAATAAGAAAGTTTCTGCATTTTGATAATTAATTTATGAAATGATGAAATGGGGCAGGCATGCCTGGTTCTTTGGGTGATCACCAGGAAAGCCCAAGAGGGCAGCAGGAACTGTAATCACACTTTAATGTGGCACAGGATATACAAAGACAAGCAGAGAAAGGGGCATAGAGGAGGATGATGGTTGGTGAAGAGAAAGCAGGTACTATGGGGAAGAGGATGGTGAGCAGGGAAAGGCAGAGATATCACGTAATGTGGATTAGAATCAGGAGCACCAACGAACAGGGATCTGATGTAGATGGGAGAGAGCTGGGAAGCAGGAGTTTGAAGTGTCCTTTTTAGAGGGTTTTTTTTGGGGGGGGAACTAACCCTTAGTTAACTCAGATAAGACTAACTCTTATCTGTGCTACCTTTGGGTTAGTTCATTTACATATCCACACCACCTCAGTTATCAGTAACACTTTAAAGTTAACATGTCCATGTCACTGCAAACTTAATCAGAACCTTTACATGTTTTGCTGATATGGAACTATAGTGGTCTGGAATCAGTCTTGGATTTGCATATCACAGGGTCAGAACCCTGGCAAGCCCTGCCTAGATGACTTCTGATGATTCAGCACATATTACCGGGCTCTGAAGTTTGGTTAATATATGATATACAATTTATAAATTATGCCCCTTTGATCTTTTTTTTTTTTTTAAAGCAATAGGGGTTAAGTAACTTGCTCAAGGTTACACGGCCAGGTATTTCTGGGTGTGGTGCTGAGTATCTGAGCCTGGATTTGATCCCCAGGTCATCCCGACACTGGAGCCGGTGCTCTTACTCGCTGAGCCCCTCTGATCTTTAGGACAGTTTGTACATGACTTCCAGGTTTCCCTCTGCAGTCTAATTTCCTGCCCTTGCCCCTTTTTACTGGCTACTTACAGACTTATTTACTATTCTAACTAGAAGAGTAGGGGGAGCTGTTATTGTCCTTATTCTTGAAGAGGTGATGACATGTCCATGACATGTAAATGGACTGGATTTAAGTGAGGGAGAGATGTGCAAAGCCGCCAGCCTCTGAGTGAGGGGAAACCAGAACAAGATACGATATTAACGAATGCCCTCAAAGAGCTTACATTCTAATGTATGACACCTAATCCATAAGCTGTCATTCTGCCTAGAACAGGGTTTCTTAACCTAGGGTCCCAAGACATTTGTTCTTTTAATGCGTTGAAAGCTATATTTCTATACAATCAAGTTCCATTTATAATGTTAAATATTTTATTGTGTTCAGTTAAAAATATTATTCTGGAAATGGGTCTGTTGGCTTCATCATATGGCCAAAGGGGTTTCAGGACACAAGGATGGTTATGGACTGTGACCTCGAGGCAGGAGGCACCCTTAAATGGCAGTCATCTGAAGTCAAGGCTGGTCCCTGCATTGATCAAAGTTTTGACATTTTTCCACATTACTCTTCTGTTATACTACTGTGGTCATTGTATAAATTGTTCCAGATGAGTTATTTTCCCAGGTGAAGCAAGGCAACTTCAAATAGGGCATGGGGTAAATAGTTCCATGGGCAAGAGACCAATTGACAAGGAGTTGGGGGCCTGGAGATGAAATCCCTTGATCTTTTCAGGCATTGTAGTAGGAGGAGCCAAGAGCTGAATGGGAAAGCAGAGGATGATCTGAAATTCTATTCACTGGGTTGGGACAGAGAGATAATTGGGAGAGGATAAGAGGATTTGGGCCACAGTAGTTAAACGGAAATTAGTGTGTCTGATTATGTGGTTACAGTTGTAGAAAGAATTCCTCCTTTAAAGTGACAGTGTTTTCTTTTTGGCTCTTAGCTAGGAAACTTTTGCCAGCTTTCTAATTAGCTGGAGGTGGTTTTCACCAATGGAACTGGTCAGGACACTGAGGAAAGGAAGCCAACATTATCACAGTGCATGAGAAAAGTAGTTGAAAGGCCAAGGGGAAAGCTGATGCCTTGTGCTGTTTATTCAGGGCCTTATCCATGAGATCCATGGCTTACAGAGCAACATGGTGACAGGGAGGGGAGAATGCCTGTCCATCCTTTAAGCGAATGTTTGAAAAACAGGATCCATTCTCTGCCAAACAGTGAGAGAGATTAGGCAAGTGGCTAATGTTTCTGTGGAGCCAAGAGTGTTTGTCCTCTTAGGAACAGGAAATTTTTCCCTCTTTTTGTTTACAAGAGGAGGAAGAAAGAACGAGGGGAAGAAGACAGTCATGATAAGGTCAATGTAGTTTAAAAAAAAATTTTTTGCTTTGCAAAAATCTTTCAATAAGTGGTGAGGATATAATGTCAAACTACTTAAGTCAAGACACGACAGAGAAAACATGTATTAGAAACTCATTACTTACCTGCAAATTTCTACCAGTAGAAATAATAATTATTTCCTTGGTGCTTTATGCTATTGTTTTTTTTAATATATATATGATATTATTTTCTTCCATACACTATTATTTATCTGACAGAATGCAAGCTGCATGAGGAGCTTTTTTTTGGTCTTTGTATACCTAGCACAGTATTTGATTCAGAATGGATACTCCATAAATGCTTGATTGATGAATTTATTTCTTACAACAGGTAGGTGATGTAGGGATTATTCACCTCCAAGTTATACGTAAAGAAATTGAGGTTCCATGAAGTGAGATGACCCACCTAAGACTGTCCAAAGAGTCAAACTGCAGTCCAATCCTTTTTCCTCCAAATTAAGAGCACATTTCTAGTACATCACAGCTGCTTCCCCATAGTATGGGGGATGCCACAGAAGCTAAGCCTAAAGGCATGTAGTCTCCATGTGCCAAAGAAATGTTCACAGGAGGGGATGCAGCTGCAGGCTACATAGTTTAGTCCCCAAACCTGAAACAGAAGAGTTGAGTTTGATAACTGGGGAGAGTCACTTATAGCGGATGCCTTGGGTTTTATAGCCTGATCTTTGCCTACTTGGCAGAAGTTAACTTACAAATGGAGATAGTCATTCTCTTTTCAGGGGAGAGAAACACTGAAGCTTAGGCTAGCTGCCCTCTACAATTTGGGTGTGGTTAACTTTGGTTTCAGCAGCTAAACAGTGGAGTACCTGACTAGACTTTTTGTCTCTGGGTCAGTTTGCTATTGCATTGATGGTTGAGATTCACACTTCATTGTTTCCAGGTTTAGAAATCAATTTAAAACAAGAGAGAAATAGAGAATAATAGCAGCCAGAACCCTTTATTTATGAAGTGGTTTAAAAACACTAACCCTCAGCTGGGTCTCAGATTAGTCCTGTGTCGGATTAAGGCTTCTCTCAAGGATGGTGAAATGTAATCAGGGAGGTTCAATTAACTCATTCAAGCTCACACAGAGAGATGTTGTCAGATGCAAGATGTACATTTAGAGCCTCAGACTTGGCTCTTTCCCCTTTCAACCTACTTCCTCCAGCCCTTCTTGTGTGTCTTCTCTGACAGGAAGCCTCTGAATTCAGAAGGAAGTGCATTTAGTTAAGAAATGTTTTACTCCCAGCAAAATCTTTCCTCCACACCTTTTTTTGTTGTTGCTGTTGGATAATGTACCAATATTTTCACTGAAGGTCTCCACAGTCTCATCCAAGCATGATTCTAGAAGGCTTTGTGGTTCTAGGTCGGAGAAGACTTTGTGGGTTCTGCCAAGTTGATCAAAGCTGAAAAGTCATTGATCATGAGCCTAGGGATGGATTATGTATCTGTCACATAAGGATTAGTCTAGACAAATTGAGAAGGGTTCCTCATCTTCATATTTCAATTATTTTATAGCATTGTCATGAGGATTAAATGAGATAATGTATGTAAAACATGTTATATACCTTAAAGTACTATATACATCATGGTTATTATTATTGTTATTATTATTATAGTAGATATTATTATTTATAACCACAGCAAAAAATCCTAGAAGAAATAGTGCAAAAGAGGAAAATAAAACACTTGTGCATTTTATTCCCCAAAATGGGGAAAAGGGAAACAAAGAAGAGGAAAATTAAGTAGCTATATATTCCTTTTCCTTATCTATCTTTCTTTACAGGTTTGAAAAACCTTCTTCAAATGCTTATTTTTCTGAGTAATGCAACCAGACCACCAAAAATTTATTAAGTTTAAGCCTCTGTATGAATATAGTCCCACCAACAGCTCAAATCTGCTTTACAAAGATTAGCCTAACTAAATATTGGGAGCCTGGTGATGACATTTTTGACTATGACATTCCACAAAACAAAGAAAAATACAAAATGGAATCTGACTTTTTGACCTACTCCTGCTTCTGCAGTGACAGGGCTATTAGAGTGACAGAAACAGGTACAGGAGGTGGAAGAATCACATGACACCATATCATGTTTGGTTTTTTTATAAACCAACCTTATGGTTTATAATCAGTATCAAGCAACTAGTTCCAGTCTATAAACATGACCTTGGTTGTACTTTAAATGTAAGATCTTGTCTAATGACTCACAGATTCTACTACTACTATGCTATGAATTGAATAATGCCAGACCTGAGCTTTTGATACATAAGAAATCAATATAAAAAAGTCTGGAGAAAAATGGGTGTATTGCTCATTGGTTCTTCTTGGAGAGAAAAATAAAGAAGCCAGTGGTATTGGTTTTATTTTGTACACAAAGAGCCTCATTTCAGGGGACATTTGACCATCTTGTATTTACTATGCACATAATAAGTATTTGTAAAAATACCACCATGAAAATAATTGCAGATTAGGTGTCAGTGATCATTGCAGAGGAGAAAAAGGTAGAGAAATTTGAAGAATTAGATAAGATCCTACAAATTAAATGGGCATGTGCATTGATTCTCATGGACTTTCATACAAAGGCAGACATGAATGGTGTTGGGAAGAATATGCTAGAAAATATGAGTCAGGAATAAGAAAGGAGAGATATCATATATCTGAACCCTTTTAACTGTACAATGTGAATATTTTCTCTGAGAAAATAACTGGGAGACAAGGGAGATTGTAATTACCAAACAATAATGGTAAATACCAAACAATACATAAAAATGATTATGTTTTAAGAGACAGCAAATGACTTGCTGTGGAATGGTGATCATTACTGAATCAGCTATCTGTGTATTGTCATACCATTGACTTAATAGAGCAAAGGTTAAAAATTAAAAGAAGTAGGGGCAGCCAGGTGGCTCAGCGAGTAAGAGCGCCGGCTCCAGTGTCAGGATGACCTGGATCAAATCCTGGCTCAGATACTCAGTACCACACCCAGAAATAACTGGTCATGTAACCTTGAGCAAGTTACTTAACCCTGATTGCTTAAAAAAAAAATTAAAAGAAGAATAAAAAAAACTGAGAAAAAGAGATAAGCCATGTAATGAAACAATTCTAACCCAACCCATTTAAAAATGTTATTGACACCAAAAAATGGAAATTGGTGGTAAAAAGCAAATAACATTCATCATGATAATTTCATACAGACCTTTTAACTAATATCTCAATTGCTACAACAAGGAATTCAAAAGAACCTTAAAACCACTTTGGAAACTCTTGATTTATTTGCCAAATGGAAAGATATGGCAAGCTAAGGGTAACACCAGTTTAGAAGATAAACTCATTTGTATATGGAGAAAATAGAAGATTGTTGACTTATGAAGGAGAGAAATAGTAGAAGGAGAAGCAAGGTTGAATAAAATTTGGTAAGAGGGCCGATCAAGTATAGTTATTTTGAGAGCATTTGAAAATATAACTGGAAGGAGGACCGCAAACATATATGAGATATAAAAAATCTGTAAAGATTTTATAACATAATTTATTCAAGGACAGTGGAGTCACCCTATTTGGACTTTAACAACACAATCATAAATGTGTTTCTTGAAGGAATAGAAATAGCACTGAGGAACACAAAGATGGGAAAATCACCTGAACTAGAACAATATATTTGAAGGAAGGGAATAAAACAGAGGCATGGGTGAAAAAAAGCACATAGGTGGGGTGGCTAGGTGGTGTAGTGAATAGAGCACTGGCCCTGGAATCAGGAGGACCTGAGTTCAAATCCGGCCTCACACAAAAACTAGCCATGTGACCTTGGGCAAGTCACTTAACCCCAATTGCCCTCCAAAAAGCAAAAAAAAAAAAAAAAGAAAAAAAGTACATAGGAAAACAGGATAAGGAATCAGGGCTAGAAGGGATATCTAATGCCACCTGTTACGATACCCCAATTTCACAGAAGAAGAAACAGCTGCTCAGAAAGTTTAAGTAACTTGCCTAAAGTCACATAGTTCACAAGTTCCAGAGTCAGTGTTTGAACTCAGATATTCTGAATGCAGAGCCAACCCTCTTTCCATTGCACTACACCATCTCCTAATTATTATTACTAAAACAAGGTAACAGAGAGAATACCAGTGACGACCCAAGTGCCTGATTTTTTATTTAAAATAAAATTTTAATTAAAATAGTCTAGAGACAGACCAAAGCTATCCTTGATGAGGGTTTTATTTTATTTTTATTTATTTTTTAAAGCAATCTGGGTTAAGTAACTTGCTCAAGGTTACACGGCCAGGTGTTTGTTTCTGGGTGGGTTCTAAGTGTCTGAGCCCGGAATTCGATCCCCAGGTCATCCCGACACTGAAGCTGGGGCTCTTACTCACTGTGCTACCTGGCCGCCCCTTGATGAGATTTTAGGTGGGTCACAGAAGGATTTCATAAGTGGTAGTTCACTCAGCTGACCATTAACAACAAAAGCAAAACAGACCAACATTTGACTCAGTAGAAAAAAAAACACCACCCTAAAGGCTCTTCTCCAATCTGATGTCTTGCACACATATGGCAAAAATTTTGTTAGATTCCTTGAAAGATATAACAAAGATGATTTTGTTTGATGGTTCTCTAATGACACTATCAAGTGTGGAATTAAACAGAAGATATTTGCTTTCTAAAGATATTTGCCATTGAGAAGTTCCTCTAGGGAGTCTAAATGAAGAGGGATTCCCTTAGTTAGCATTGTCCTCGAGATACTCCTCTTTGCATATAATGTTGACATCACTGATCATATCAAATTCAAAAACATTGTGGTACTTCCAAAGTGAGGTCCATAATCACTCAAAAGAGTTTGACCTAACTATGCACATAGGAAAAACAAAGTAGATGAACAAAGCTTACTGACAAGACTATGATATGTGTAGTTGGATGTCCAACCAATAAAACTTGACCATTAGTGTGTATATGTGTAAATATATGCACATGCAATTGTCATGTGTACATGCAGTGTGCATGTAGTACATGTGTATATGCAGGGCAATTCTGAGCTATATACCTACATGCATGTGCATATATGAATATATGTATATGTACACATGTATGTGTGTTTGAATACGTGCAGGAAGAATATCACAAATGGACAATGCGTTGGTCCCAGAGAGGGAGCTGGAGTGCCTTTGGAGAACTGTTTAGTTCTTTAAATGAACTCACCATTGCAAGGTAAAACGTTGCAGAGCACAGTAGAAGCTTCTGATGAGATACATAATCACTCAAACATGTTTGGACTAAATTCTATTGCCGTTCGGTCATGTCTGACTCTTTGTGACTCCATTTGGGTCACATTTTTCTTGGAAAAGCTATTGGAGTGGTTTGCCATTTCCATTTCCAGCTTGTTTTACAGATGAAGCAACTAAGGCAAACAAGGTTCTTGCCAAGGGTCACACAGCTAGTAAGTGTCTGAGGCCAGATTTGAACTCAGTTCTTCCTGACTCTTGGCCCAGAGCCCTGTCTACTGTTCTACTTGACCACCTCATTAGACTAACTATCCATACATAGAAAACAAAGTAGAGAAAGAAAGCCTATTGTCAAGATTATGACGTTCAGTTGCATGTGCAACCAATCACCAGAGTTTGTCTATTAGCCTGTGTGTATACACATGGGTGCACACACACATTGCAAATGAACAATGCATTGTCTCTAGAGTTGAACAAGAAGAGAATGAGATGGAGTTTTTGAGAAACCATTCGGTCGTTTTCGTTACTTCAAACTTCTCCCTGAAACAAAGACCCATCATTGTAATACCTCTATTCCATAAGAGATGTTGGATAGTTGAAAGTTATGGAACATATGATAGGCAAGAGGAGGCTGCAACACATTATAAGGTAGGAATTATATAGAAGCAGAAGTGTAAAGGATGTTGCCAAAGAAATGTATGATTATAAAAGAGGATAGATTGGTCATTTAGTGAGGGCAAGAGGTAGCTCACATGTATCATTAGCATCACTGTGATGTTAAGAGAGTACAAAGAAGGCCTCCAGCATGCTGGGTCTCCCCAAAGCCCACCACAGGATGAGCTACTGGGAGATCATAGATAAGAGTCCAAAGGATGGGTGGGCATGGATGGGATGCAACCTGCATAATTGGAAAGAACATTTGTCTACTTTGATAAAATAGCAAGCTTACTGGACTAATGGGGCATGCATTTAATCCATTCCAATAAGCATTTATTGAATACCTACCATGTGCAAAGAAAGGAACATCTAGGTGGTACAATGGATAGAGCACTGGGCCTAGAGTCAGGAAGACCTAAGTTCAAATCTGACCTCAGACACTTACTAGCTGTGCGACTGTGGGCAAGTCACTTAACCCCACTGAGTAAAACTGAAAAAGGAAATGTCAAACCATTCCAGTATCTTTACCAAATCATGAAGAGTTAGACATGACTGAATAATGTGCACGGAAGGCACTGTTCTAGGCATCAATAATATGAAAACAAAACAAAATATGGAACCTTTTCTAGAGGAGTTTACTTTTTGATGGAGCAGGTTGGGAGGGAGAGAATTGTAACCTATAAAGAGATAAATAGAAATATTTATTCATATAAGGCAACTTTGTTGCCAAGTAGTATTGTTTCTGTCTTCACAATATCTCTTGCATATGTCTCTTGGGCTCCACTTTCACTGTCACCATTTTGGTATAGGCCCTTATTACCTCATGCCTGGACTATTTTAACAGTCATCTGCTTGGTCTCCCTGTATCAGCAATGCCATATTCACAATGCCTATAGAGATTACAAATAT
>NW_027186457.1:8434575-8454469 GCF_028583685.1 Petaurus breviceps papuanus | reverse complement strand
TGTATCAGCAATGCCATATTCACAATGCCTATAGAGATTACAAATATGCTGATATAATTATCCATCACAAAATACATCAGGTTTGCCATTTGGGGAAATAAACTAGAAAATTTATTAAGATACCAAAAGACTGAGTCCCAAAACCAGAAAGTGAAAGCCATCAGAGTAGTTATGATATTGGCACAGGTAGATAAAGTAGAAAGCACCCACATTTTCAAGCCTTTAAAACAGAACAGGCTACCTCAGGCAAAGGTCCTCCTCTCCCCACTCACAGCAACCACCCAGCGTCCTGGAAGAGGGCTCCCAGCAGCTCTGGCCCCTGGCAGTGCTCAGCCGGAGTCCTAACTCAAAAAAAAAAAAAAGGCAACCGCCACCAACTGCCAACCGCAGGACCGTTAGCTCGGCTTTTCACTTTCTCTTGCTCTGCTATGTCAGCACGTCCATGGGGCATGGAAGATCTTTAAATCCCATAACCCTTACACTCCCAGACTCAAGCCTCCCTTCACTCCTTTCTAGCTTCTCTTGAGCTGCCCAAGGGTTTTCTTAAAGCACAGGTCACATGCTGACCATTTCACCTTCTACTCAAACTCTAGGGACAACTTATAACCTCTAGAATCAAATATAAGATGTTCTTGGGGTGACTAGGTGGGTGTAGTGAATAAAGTACCAGCTCTGGAGTCAGGAGGAGCTGTATTCAAATATGGCCTCAGACACTTAACACTTACTAGCCATGTGACCTTGGGCAAGTCACTTAACCCCAATTGCCCAGCATTCTCCCCTCTAAAATGCAAGGAAAAAAAAAACCCAAACAGGGGTGGCTAGGTGGTTCAGTGAGTAAGAGCACTGACCCCGGAGTTGGGAGGACCCGGTGTTGGTTCTGGCCTCAGATACTTAACACCCACACAAAAAATAACTGGCCTTGTAATCTTGAACAAGTTACTTAACCCCAACTGCTTAAAAAACAAACAAACAAATGTTCTGTTTGACATTTAAAGCCCTTCCTGGTCCCCAGGCTTGACCATATAGTGAAATAACCCTCTAATTGACCTCTCTGCCTCTTGTCTTTCCCTTCCAAATTCTATTTGTCATGTTGCTCACAGAATAATATTTCTAAAAACATGACCTAACCACTGATCAATAACCTTGGGGGCTTCCCTGTTGCTTACCAATTAAAATACAAACTATTTATGCAGTAATTTGAGGCTTTGCAGAATCTGCTTTCAATTTATTTTCCCAAATTTATCCTATGCTACTCTTGTGAATACTCCACGTTTTGGTCAAACTGAACCAGTCTCTGCTATTGCCTTGCTTGTTCCTTCCTTTTTCTGGAATGGCATTCCTCCACTACTCCACTTGGTTGAAATCTTTCCTTTTCTTTAAGGCTCAGTCCTGGTTCTATATCCTCTATGAAATATTCCCTCATTCCTCATCAGCTATAAGTGATCTCTTTTCCTGAATTTCTCTGACCACTTTAATTGGATTTCTCCGACGTATGTATCCTATTACAAGATGTACCATAGCTCTTTGTGTATTAATTTCATGACATCCCTCTCTCCAAACACTAGACTAAAAGCACTTTGAAGGCAGGGACTGTGCCTTATTTCATCTCTACATCCCTGTGATTGGTGCAGAAATACTCATGCTAGGAAGTTAACAATTATTTATTCACTGAATTTAAAAATACTACTAATAGAAGTAAATAACATTTTGTTAAACTTGGTAGTTTAGAAAAGAATGTTTCTGTAACATTGTTGACCTTACGGTAACCGGTGTCCACCAATTTACTCTGGTAATTGCTTATCTTGCTGACTTAACGTCCAAAAGTTTCTACCAATTACCAAGTACAACTTGACATCTTGGTTGATGATCAATGTTCCTAATTGGTTTATATAAGCAACATAGAAGTAAAAAGCTAACTTTCCTCACTAAAGTAAACAAAGACTCTTAGTGTCTAATCTTCTTGGAAGAATGCCTTTAGCTGGTATGTTAATGATCTTTGCCTGAAGAGTCCCAGTTTGTGTCTGCCACACCACAAAATGAGTGATTCAGTACCTGACTTAAACTGAAGGTGCACCATCTAAATATTTGAAGACAGACATAGTAGGTAGCAACAATAAGTCCAGGGAGTCATTCTTCAAAGGGGACATGGTGATATCTTTCTAAAAGAAAGAAATATGGACAATGATCCAAATACAGTGAATTCATATTATTCAGAATGGATCCATTCCTGAGTTCTCTTTTGTACCAAACGAGGCAGAAGAGTTCCTACAGTGGTAGGCTAAAGAGGCCAGGGCAAACTCTCAATTGAGGCTTTGGATGAAGGGTTTTCTTGCTTTCCATGTAGGACAAATCATTCACTGAACTTTATGAGTCAGGAGTGGTAGATACCGTGACATTTAGTATCTGCATGAAACTGACCAAGTTACTTTCTGACGTCAGTTTCTTCATCTTTAAAATGAGAGGAGTCTGACTAGATGGTGTAATGGGAATGTAAAATTTTAAGATCTTCCCTGCCCCTAGGCTAAAGTGCACCTGGAGCCTGGGGTGGGAGGCTTGTTTTTCAGTAGATACTTCCCAATGGGGCATGGAAGATCTTTAAATCCCATAACTCTTACAGATGGCTTCTGAACAACTTTCTGGATTGATGTCTATGATCTTTTATGTTTAAACTTTACAAAATCCTCCCAAGAAGGGCTGTATCTAATCTCTCTTCACATGGCTTTAGCTGGCATAAATGCATTCCGTAAGAATTTAGATTTTTATTATTTTTATTACTATTGCCATTTTGACTGGACCTATGATTTCTCTAGTGTAGAGCATTCCCAGGGAGATAGTCCCTGTGTACCATGAAGATCTGACAGTTGCTTTGCAACTTATAGTCTTAAGAGAGTTGCCTGAAGCAACTATTCCAGTAGTTAAATACTTGTTATTAACATTATTTGCATAAGCAATTACTGTTTTTGATGAAACACCAATGAGGTGGCATCTGGTTTTATTAAATGTCATAAGTATATTATTAATTCATGTCAGAAATTAAAGTTAGGCATTGCCATATTATCAATATTAATGACTAATATCATAAGAAATTAGCTTATAGACTGCTTTGAAGGCCTTTCTACACTACCAGTGATTTCCACACCACATTTTGTGTGTAATAAAGAACAGTCCTTCCTTTTGGCTCTTTCAAGGTATAATGTTACTGCCAGTTATGATAGAACATTAGAGCTAGAAGGAACCATAGTATCATCTAGTCCAGGGGTAGGAAACCTACAACCTTGAGGCCATGTGAGGCCTTGAGGCTGCAGGTTCCTACTCTCCATCTAGTCTACCTCCCTTATTTTACAGATGAAGAAACTGGCACAATGAGATCTAATTTCACAATGCGAGTAAGTACAGAAGATCCTCTCAATTCAGTGCCTTTCTCAGTGAGCTATACTACCTTCTATAAAATAGAGGAGGCAGCAGTGGTACAGTGGAAAGAATGCTAGATTTGGAATTGGAGAAACTGGCTTCAAATACTGACTCTGCTACTTACTATTTGTGTGACCTTGGACAAGTCGTTTAACTTATTGGATCTCAAATTCCCAAGTGCAAGAGGGAATTGGACTGGATGAATTTTCCCAGCTTTGCCTATAATCATCATCAGAATGGTCCTGCTGGTTTCCATCTGTAAACAGACTGCTTCTGTGATATCTATCAACATGTTTTTTTCTTGCTTTCTTTGCCTGATGTCTTCCTGAGTCTTGGCTCCATATCTCCCCTCATGTTGCAGGAGCCCTGGAAATGTTAGTGAATACTCAGTTTTGTGAGTCTTCGTTGACTATAGATTTCAGATCATGGTGACCTTTCCTCTTGAAATGTCACTTTCTCAAGTGCTTTTGGCAGGAGTGTTAAAGAAAAGGACAGTTTGGAGACTGACCAGAGAAATTATTTTGTGAATCATCCCCAAATTGATTGTTTGCAGAGTTTGGAAACTTATCTGTGATAGTTAAGTGGGAGGTCACTCACTTGAAATTCTTGGTCATTAGGGACAGTGTGAAATCATCTAATAACAATAAGTCATATGTATATATAATGCTTTGAAGGTTAGGCTATACTCTCTTGGATAAGTGCAGAGAGACAGTATCTGAAGCACCAGGAGCAACATTTTGGTGCCACGTCATTTCTTTCTTTTTCCTCCATGACAGTTTTCCTCATCACACGGGGTGGAGTTGATCCTTACTTCTGGAAATCTGTGCCAAGCTATTATGGTTCTTACCAAGCTGGAAAGACTTAAGTACAGACTCATTGTGTCTCTGATGCTTGAGAAGTAGCCCTGTTAAGTTCAGAGAGTTTCATTGCCAGAGTGTGGACACAAGGGGATGATATATTTTGGACTGTTGCAACTTATGAAGTCCATACACTTGTGTGTGTGTATGTGTGTGTGTGTGTGTGTGTGTGTGTTGATGTATGTGAGTAAGGTGCAGGAATAATTTACCTTGATGGGGTGGTGGTGGGGGAGAAACACACTGATGAAAATAAGACATAGTTGTTGTACCAAAAAAAGTCTTTTTTGATGCCTTTCATAATTTGAAATTCATTAAAAATTATTAGGTTCTCATAATGTACTTGATATCATCTTTGATGCTATTAGGGATATAGAGAAGAAAGTCTCCTGTGGCACTCATAGTTCAGTGGAATAAATACTGAACTGTTGTGTATGAGTTTGAAGAGACTGGGTAATACAATGGAAGAACACAGAATTTGGAATCAGAGGACCTGAGTTTGAATTCTTTTGCTTCCATTGACAACCTCTATAACCTTGGGAGAGTTACTTTTAAATTTGGGCTTCAGTTTCCTCCTGTGAAAATTGAAGAGGTTGGATTAGCTAATCTCTAAGGTCCCTAGCAGGTGGTACACTGGATAGAGTACAAGGGTTGGAGTCAGGAAAATTCATCTTTGAGAGTTCAAATCCAACCTCAGATACTTACCAACTGTGTGACCCTGGGCAAGTCACTTAACCCTGTTTGCCTCAATTTTCTCATCTGTAAAATGAGTTGGAGAAGGAAATGACAAACCACTTTAGTATCTTTACCAAGAAAACCCCAAATGGGGTCATGAAGAGTCAGACTTGAGTGAAAATAACTTAATAACAACAAAGGTCCCTACCTCTAATGTTATATGCCAAGATGAATATAGCTAAGACAGGACCCCAAAGTATTGATAAGGTTGAATAGATTCTGGGTCATTGCCATACTGAATTTGAACACATTTTTTAAAAAGGAATCATGATGAAGGGGAAAGAATAGAGACACAGCAATTTCAAGAAGAGGAAAAGGTTCCTGGACAGGAGGCAAGAAGGCCTGGAGACCTGGTCTTCTTTTGATGGGGAGGGGGAAGTCCAGTTCAGAGAGGAGATTATTTGAGGGGAAGTCATCTCTAAGCTTACTATTTTAAATACTTATTCTTACTAATTAAATGATAAACTCAAACATTTTTACAATTCTAGTGGACAACAAATGTTGTCAAGATTCCCTAAATTTTAGTACTCGAGTCAGCCCTGATCATTCTACTTTAGGAATTACTCTGGGAGAGAGCACTGGGTTTGTAGTCAAAGATCTGGTAGGTAGGTAAAGGGAGGTAATAAATATTTATCAATCACTTCCAAGCACCGTGTTAAGTGCTTTGCAAATATTATCTCATTTGAGAAGAGTCCTGGATCTGCTATATAACTATCTTTGTGGACTTGGCTAAGTAATTTCCCCTCCTATGGGCATTGATGCCCTTATTGGGAAAACAAATGAGTTTTACTAGGTAACATCTGAGGTCTTCCAGTACTGATTATGATTTTTATATTTTTTTTCAGAGTTTCTTGTCCATAGATGCAGTCCTACTACAAATTGAAAATTCCATGAAAGCAGAGACCAGACTGTTTCTTATCTATCTTCCCTAGAGCCTACTAGCTGAATACTTAGCACTGTAGGGGTCTAATACATTCATAGATGCATACATATATACATACATACATACATACATACATACATACATATACCTACATATTTCAAAATTACATTGACTATTAGATTACTATAATAAGATGGTACATGTCTTATTCCTAATTTTCATCCAAATGGAAAATATGTTTTCACAAATATAAAATTTACCAAAATAAAATAAAAAAGAAACTCAAAGAATTCCATAGTTCTTGAACTTGCTTTTATGTTGGGAAAAAATTTCCCCAAATTTTCAAAGCAAAATGCCATCTTTAAAAAAGTAATGGGGGAGGAGAAACCTTATAAATTTCTCCTGCTGATTTTGACCGACATGCCATACACCTCTAATCTCATGTTGTATTTTCTCTAACATGATTTAATGGATTTATTCAGTTTTGGTTGTAAGGACTTTTCTTTTCTCCATGTTAGTTTAGCGGTGATGCCAAGAGCTGAATTATGATGCCCAGTAGGGATTTAATGAGGCTTTGAGTGATCTTTCCTAAGCCATCCTTACCATTTCAGACAAACCCAAATCTGCCATTTGGAATTTATCAGGAAAATATGATGTTCAATCAGGAAAAAATGTTCTTTGTTTTTCTTCCATCACCTAACTAAAAGTCATCTGGACTTTAAATTCCACAAACTTCCCATCCAGCTGCTGCTGCCATCCAGGGCTAAGTGTTTTACCATAGAAAAATGACCAAAGTGCATAAAAACAAAATCTGCCAAACTCACAAGGTCCTTTTTTTTTTTTTTTTTTTTTGCGTGAGGGGGAAGGGGAAGGACGGAGACTCCAATAAGAAAATTCAATTACAATTAACATGTAATTAACAGAACTCTTTAAAGTGTAATCACAATTTTAAACACTTTGAAGCACTTTCAGGAAAGAAAACAAACAATATTCAGTATTTCAAGAGCCAAGAAAATAAACAATTTCTTCTGGATGCCTAGGATAGCCAGAAAAACTCACTTTAGGAATAACAGAGCTGGTTTGTCCAACTATTACATCTATCTTGGTGTATCTCATAGAATTGCAGATGAATCAGCAATGCTTTTTTTCCACCTGTAGAAAAATAAATCTGCAAACTTGAACAGTGTTCTAAAACCCTCTGGTTTTAGAAACCACACATTTCTGGATGTTAAATGTCAGCTGAAGCTGCCAATCAACTACAGTAACACCTTAGCTTACCCAGAGATCAAACTTCTAACAATCTCAAACTTAAGGGGATACAGTCTACCAGGGAAATAATAGACAACATGGAATGAAACCTTAGTGAAAAGTCCTCAGGCATTCACTGCAGATTTATTGATCATAGTTTAATACAGTGCTAATCACCTTGGGATATATTATTTGGACATTTGGGCATTTGGATTTGGATATATTCTTATAGAACAGAACATTAGACTCAGTAAGACTTCTGATAGGAAAGTTGTTTGTCCTTCATTCTGGAAGGGGATTAATGACATCATGAGGGTGATGTCTTTTCTTGCACATGAATTAGATTTAAGTGTTTACTGAAAGTCAGTCATGTAGGTAAGGGAGAAGAGACCTTTCCATTCCCATTAGATTCCATTGCAATAATTAGTGATCAATATGATAATAGGATTTACAACTAGAAAGGAATAGTAAGTACAAATGAAAAGTTGTTGAGATTTATGATTAGACATAATCATAGAAATATGAAGTAAGCTGTATTCCCTTCCACAGCAGAAAATTTGTTTGACAAATGAGGAAATTGAGTCTCAGAAGGGAAATAACATGTCTGAGGTCATAAAATAGTATTTGAACATGGCTTCCTCTAGGACAGTTGCCTCTAGTTTTTTGATCCCAGGTATCTTTCAGCAAAAATGATTTTGTGTATATATATACATATATATATTCTCACTGATTATATTTACTTATTTGTTATTATGTATGTGCCACTATGTAAATAATTATGTATGTTTTAAATCTTATGCAAAAAAGAAATTTTAAAGGATGAGATAAAAATGAAATAATATTTGACCCAAGAATCAATAAAGAGTTCCTGGAGTTTGTCAAGTAGGGGAATGACATGTTCAGATCTGTGCTTTTGGAAAATCTCTTTGGTAGCCATGTGGAAGAATAATTGGAAGGGGGAGACATTTGAGGTAGGGAGACCAAGTTGGAGTCTATTTCAATAGTCCAGAAGAAAGGTAATGAGCCTGAATTAGTATGGTGGCTATGTGAATATTAAGAAGGGGACAGAAACAGAAAATGTTATAGAGGGAGAAATAGCAAGATTTGTCAACTGGTTGTGTGTGTGGGTGTAATGGGAATGCAGATTTGGAAGATCTTCCCTGCCCCTAGGCTAAAGTGCACCAGAAGCCTGGGGTGGGAGACTTGTTTTTCAGTAGATACTTCTTGATTGGCCAGTGAGTCAATAAGGTTGTTACATTCTCTGAGCCAGGAGAAGGCTATATAAGCCCTGATGTGTAGCTTTGTTTTGGGACTCACTTTGAGAAGTGTTCTGTGATTTGATCTGAATTCTGGGAAGCCGTTGTTGAGAGTCCCCCGGCTTTGAAAAACCCAGATGTGGAAACCCAGATGTTGACTGGGTATGGATGTAATGGTTGGACAGTTTGGAAAGCTGTCTACTTGATCTGTTAATGTCTTGATAATTCTGCCTGTATACTTTGAAGTTCGGGGTGCTGACCTTTTTCCCCTGACCAAGGTAAACGATATATGTCTGACTGATTAAAGTAAGCTTGTTAACCCCTTTTGAGTTGCTTTCCTTTATCAAAGCAGATCCAAGAACCTGTGTGAGCAGCCACCCTGCTGACGCTGGGGTGCTTGCTGCTACAGTGGGATTAAGCAGAGTAAGGAGTCAAAGATGATTCTCAGGTTGTCAAATTGTGAAATTGTAAGGATAGTGGAACCCTACATAGTAACAGTAACTGAGAACTTGAAAAGTGAGATGTGTTTTTATCGGGGAGAAGGGAGATAAAAAAAAATGGTTCTGTAATAGATATTGCAACCCATTCATGCTTCCATATCCTTTGTCCCTCACAAAATTAAAGTGGAGTAGGGCTGTACTAACCAGTCACTGTACCAGAGCCCAGACTCTTCCCTATAAAGAGATAACTATTGCATCTAGGAGGTAATCTGGGGATGAGGGGGTGGGTTTGCTGGGGGTTACAGAGTATGGAGGGGTTTTCCTAATGGCACATAAATAGCTGCTTCTGTTAGCACCCTTTAGGTTAAAACTTCCTTGAGGCACCAAGTGATAACTTGGAAGGAGGAGGTAGGGAGCTGTTATTTGAAAAAATCACTTATTGAAAATTCATTAAAATTTGAAAAATTCAGTTATTTGAAAAACTCCATTATGCAGAATAGCCCAATCATCCAAAATGCCAAGTAAATGCCATGCTGTTGTGATTTATGATTAGAGATGATCATGGAAATGTTAAGTAAGTTATACTCTCTTCCAAAGTAGGAAAATGAACTTAGATACCAGGTATCAGATTTACACTTTGCATTTTAGCTATTCCTGAAAATGACTTCAACTTTCCAAGTCAGGTGGAGGTTAAAACTAGAGAATGGCTTCAGAGGTAGTGAGGAAGAAGAGAGCAAACATTTATTTTATTTTATTTTTTAAGCAATCAGGGTTAAGTAACTTGCTCAAGGTTACACGGCCAGTTATTTCTGGGTGTGGTGCTAAGTATCGGAGCCCGGATTTGATCCCCAGGTCATCCCGACATTGGAGCCAGTGCTCTTTACTTGCTGAGCCACCTGGCCACCCCTAAGCAATTGGGGTTAACTAACTTGCTCAAGGTTACACGGCCAGGTGTTTCTGGGGGGGTGCTATGTGTCTGAGCCCGGATTTGATCCCCAGGTCACGCCGACACTGGAGCCAGTGCTCTTACTCGCTGTGCTATCTGGCCTCCCCAGAGCAAGTATTTATTAAGCACTTGCTAGATACTGTTAAGACCTTTACAAATATTATATCATTTGAAAGCATTACCTTCAGTTGACACATGAATTTAAGTTCTTTCAGGGCAGGGATTGATTCACTTTAAACTTTTTATTGATAGAACCTACATTGTAGACATTTAATAAATGCTTGTTTAGTGGTTGATTAATGCACAGGGAAATCTTTATTTCAAAGACAAATGAAGGCTTTATTGAAAGAGCATTAATGTTTGTCCTAGAAAGTTCTCATCTGTAGGAGAGTTATAATGTAATATAGAGAAAATTGTACCAATTTATCGCATCACATGGGATATAGTTAGAGATGTAAATGAAAATCCTAGATTGACACACATTTATTAAAGATTGTGTGGTAAGAGACACTTGTCCCTTCACCCCTACCCCATGATTAATAATAAACGTGCAGAAATTTCTCATTGTCCCATGTTTGCACTAAGGAACAAGAATATGGCCTGAGGCAAATCTCATTTTATGTTCCATTCCCCCAACATGTTTACATATGTTGAGTCAAGGACCTCATATATCACTGAATAAAGAACTCTCTAAAACCTATAGAACTTGAAGTGTTAAGAGAGTTGCCTAGGGCTCATCAAGATGGTTTGCCCATAGTCACACACCTAGTGGTGTCAGTGTCAGGATTTGAAACTAGGTCTTTCTGACTCCAAGTCCTTCTTGGTACATGGTAAGCACTAGCTTACATACTAACTTATTAGCTGTTGTTACCTTCATCCATTTCTCCTATGCTGCTGAACATTGTAGGAAGATATCGCCAATATTTCTTGTGTCCAATATACATTCATTTTATTTAATTTCCATTGGGCTATCCCTTATATACTCCAATCCTTTTTGCTGTTCTTCTATGCCTCTGCGTTGTTTTCACTTGATCTCACCTCTTGACCTTTCATCTTCTATGTCTCCTCTGTTCCAATGATAAAATCCCAGAACAAATGGTCTATACTTATTTTCATGATTTCCAAGTATTATACTCATTTTGTACCCCATTTGTAATCTAGTTCTAGCTTTCTGGCACTAAAATTCAAACTTCTCTTTCCAAGGTTGAAAAGGATCTCTTAGTTTCTATACTCAATGATTTTCAGTCTTCATCCTTTGAATGCTCTAGAATTTTTGATACTGTTGACCACAATCTCTTCCTAGGTACCCTCTCCCTGTATTTTTGTCTTACTCCTCCATTCTGGTTCTCCTACATGCCTGACTGCTCCTGCTTATTCTCCTTGGTAGGATTGTGATCCATGGTCCACCTCTCTGGTGTTATACCTCATGACATTGTTGTGGGTCCCTCTTTTCTACACTTTTCCTCTTGGTGATTGTTCTTGGTGATTTGATCCCATGAGTTCAATTTTATTATCTCTGTTCAGATGACTCATGCTCTAATCAGTCTTCTAAACTCTAACCTCAGATCACCAATTGCCTGATGGCTATCTCTACCTGGATGTTCCATGAGCATCTCAAACTTATTATGTATAAAACCGAACTTACCTTTCCCCCTAAAATTACCTGTCTTCTAATTTCCCTGTTTCTGTTGAGTTACCCAAGTTTGCTAATTTGGAGTTATCATTTACTATTCACTTGAACTCCTTGACTAGGCATTTATATTCCATCCTTGGTTGTCAAGGCTTATCCATTCTCCTGTACCTCTAGAGCCTCTGTCACCCATTCCCTTTTCTCCATTTCCATAGCCATCACTTAAGTTTCAGCCTTCCTTTCTCAATTCTTTTCTGGACCATTTTCAATAGTCTCCTTGGAGCCCATAATTCCTGTAAATAGCTTCACAAAACTGCCAATTTGATATTCTTTGGGAATGGGCCTGATGATGTTGTTCTTTCATTCAGACAGTGTGTGACTCCTCATTGCCTTCAGTAAGACTTGACAAAAATCATAAATGCTACTTCCCTAACATTTGGTGATCTGAATCCGTGGAAGGCCTAACCAAGTTGAATGAATTGTGGGTCATTTGAAGTGCTGAAGGAGGGGCACAATGAAAGAATTACCATTGTGGCCAAATACTTAATAAAGCAGAGCAGTTTTACATGCAAATAGAAACCTAGTCAAAGCTCCAAGTCTCCTAAAGTTACCATAACAATCCATTTAGATGACTTTGATAGATTTAATTAAAAATTAATCTAAAGAAAAGACAAAAAGATGGGAACCTTTTAGGGACATAGATTTTAAGGTCAAGGACACCTAGAATTGATCTTGTCTGCTGTATCCTTTTTAAGATGGGGAAACAGGCCCAGTTATGTGACTTGGACAAAACATCTGGTAAATATGCAGATCTTGGATGCAAATTCAGATCTTAGGCCCAGATCTCAATTTGTCCCCCTAAACCACACTTCTATCTACTTCAATAAGGATCATTTCATTTATGTGATCTGCCTTGCCTGATTCCCCAGTTATATTTAAGAAAACAAAAACTTTTATGTTAAGTCAGAACCAGGATCTCTCCAGACCAGAATAATTTCTCCTATATAATTAACTGTATTTCTTTTTTTTTTTTTTGAGAGCAGGGACTATATTTTGCCTCTTTTTTCTCTCTTTCTTATTTTTTAGTTTACATCATTCATTTCCACAAGATTTTGAGTTACAAATTTTCTCCTCAATTTTCCTTACTCACCACCGCAAAGCAGCATTCCCACTGAACATCCCCTCCCCCACTCTGCTCTCTCCCATACCTTCCCCCATTCCTCCTTCAACTTTCCAGTAGGGCACGGTGGACCTCTATTCCCCAGTGTCTGTATATCTCATTTCCCAGTTACATGTAAAATATTAATAATATATATATATATATATATATATATATATATTTAAACATTTGATTTTAAAATTTGGATTCCAGATTCTTTCCTTTCCTCTTTTGTCACCCACCTTCACTGGGAAGATAAGCAATTCAGTATAGGTTGTACATGAGTAGCTACACAAAACATTTCCATAGTGAATATATTGTGGAAAATTGACTATATTTCCCTCTATCCTATCCCACCTCCACTTGTTCTTTCTCTACTTTTATCCTTTCTCTTTTCAAAAGCATGTGCTTCCAACTTCCCTCCCCCCCCCCATTTGCCCTCCCTTCCATTATCCCCCCTCTCTTGCCCTCCCCCTCTACTCTCCTGTACGGTGAGATACCCTATTTAGTGTGTATGTCATTCTCTCCCTAAGCCAAATTCAATGAGAATAAGGTTGACTCATTCCCTTTTGCCTTCCTGTTCTTCCGCTCCATTGTTACAATTTTCCCTTGCCTCTTCTATATGAGATAATTTACCCCATTCTGTCTCTCCCCATCTCCTCTCATTATATTCCTCTCTCACCTCTTAATTTCACCTTTTAAGTATCATCCCTTCCTATTCAATTGGTCCTGTGCTCTCTGTCTATGTATACTTGTAGACATATATACACACACTCACATATGTATTCACAGGCCCATGTACCCTCCTATATAGACATATATATGTATTATACATATACACACACATATATATACATACACACATATATACATTTCTATTCCATTCAACTATTCTCATACTGAGAAAAGTTTCATAAGTTACCATTATTGTTTTTCCATGTAGGAATATAAGTAGTTCAACTTTGATAAGTTCCTTATGATTTCTTTTCCCTGTACCATCTCATGCTTCTCTTGCTTCTTGCATCTGAATGTCAGATTTTCTATTCAACTCTGTTTTTTTCATCAAGAATGCTTTAAAGGGGTGGCTAGGTAGTACAGCAAGTAAGAGCACCGGCTCTAGTGTTGGGATGACCTGGGGATCAAATCCGGGCTCTGACACTTAGCACCCACCCAGAAACACCTGGATGTGTAACCTTGAGCAAGTTACTTAACCCCAATTGCTTAGGGGTAGCCAGGTGGCTCAGCAAGTAAGAGCACCAACTCCAGTGTTGGGATGACCTGGGGATCAAATCTGGGCTCAGATACTTAGCACCACACCCACAAATAACTGGCCATGTAACCTTGAGCAAGTTACTTAATCCTGATTGCTTAAAAAAAAAAAAGAATGCTCGAAAGTCCTCTATTCCACTGAATGACTATATTCTCCCCTGGAACATGATGTTCAGTTTTGCTGGGAAGGTGATTCTTGGTTGTAATTCCAGCTCCTTTGCCCTCCAGAATATCATATTCCAAACCCTTCGATCCCTCAAGGTAGAAGCTGTCAGGTCCTGAATTATCCTGATTTTGTTTCCACAATATCGAAATTGTTTCTTCCTGGCTGCTTGTAATATTTTCTCCTTGATCTGGAAACTCTGGAACATGGCTATAATATTCCTAGGAGTTTTCTTTTTGGGATGTTTTTCAGGAGAATCAGGATTTTTTTCAGGTGATCAGTGGATTTTTTCAACCTCAATTTTGCCCTCTGGTTCTAAAACATCAGGACAATTTTCCTTGAGAATTTCTTGAAGGATGATTTCTAGGTTCTTTTTTTGATCATGGCTTTCAGGTAGTCCAATAATTTTTAAATTATCTCTCCTGGATCTATTTTCCAAGTCAGTGGTTTTCCCAATGTGATATTTCACATTGCCTTCTCCTTTTTTCATTTGTTTGGATCTATTTAATAGTATCTTGATTTCTCATAAAGTCATTAACTTCCATTTGCTCCCATCTAATTCTGAAGGAATGATTCTCCTCAGTGAGCTTTTGAGATTCTTTTTCCATCTGGTAAATTCAGCTTTTTAAGGCATTCTTTTCATCATTGACTTTTTTTGAGCCACTTTCACCATCTGAGTTAGTTTATTTTTTAAGGTGTTATTTTCTTCAGTCAGGTTGTTGACTCTCATTTCATAATTTTCTTGCACTGTTCTCATTTCTCTTCCCAATTTTTCCTCCACTTCTTTTATTTGATTTTCAAAATCCTTTTTAAGCTCCTCTATGGCTTGTAACCAACCCATATTTTTCTTGGAAGCTTTTGTTACAGGAGTTATGACTTTGCTATCTTCCTCCTGTTCCATGCTTTGATCCTTTTTGTCCCCAAAATAGGAGTTTGATGTTGGGTTGCTCTGTTTGATTTGCTTCCTTTGCCTAATCATGTTGTCATGTTTTCACTCAATTACTTGAGTTTTGGGCTTTTTGCCACAGTAGAACTCTGCTACCAGAAATTGGAGCTTTATCCCAAATGCTGGGGTTTTTGCAGCTGCTGAAGGTATTAGTTGGTTGCCCTCCCTGAGCCTCCACATTCTCTGGCAAGTTGGTCACACACTCCAGGACCTCCACCCTAGACAGCAATCCAGATCCAAGCAGGTTAAAGGATTGGATGGATTTCCCCTTAGACTGGTCACTTAACCCCCTACACTCTGTAGGCCAGGAGCTGGAGCTGTCACGTGGCAGTGATGGCATGGCTGTGGCACCTCAGTGGCTTGTCCCTCCAGAGGGCAAATGCTGGATCATACTCCAAATTCACAAGTCCCAAAGTCCATACTGCATTGACCCTCACTTTGTCCTTGTCATCTGTGGATTGATCATTCTAGAAACCACCACAGCTTCTGGTAATCTGTCCAATCAGCGGCTGGTCAGGCCACCCTGGAGCTAAGACCTCCGGCTCGAGCAGGGTTGAGGTTGGTTCCCAGAGTGCTGCGCTTGCCACTTGCTGCTGGCCTGCTGGGCTCTCCTAAGTGGGAAGTTAGCTTCTCTGTGTCATTTTGTGTGTTCTGATGATTAACTGTATTTATAAGACTTAAAAAATATCACATCTTTATTTTTAACCTGAGTGGAAGTGAGGTGGGAGTTTGTGTACTAAACCCTAAGGATTCTGGATGAAGAATGAATAAACTCCCATAGATAGGTAGAAGATGTAGAATTAAGATTATGAGAAGCGTATACTAATTTGATATTCAACAAATACTATAGCATCTAAATTTTGAAAGAAAAGCTAAATTAATTACATGTGAAAATAGAGAATAGTAGTAGTATAATAGTGAGGGACTTTAATCTTCCCCTCTTAGAACTAGATAAATCTAATTAAAAATAAATAAGAAAGATTTCATGGAAGTAAATATAATTTAAATAAGAAAAATATGATAGATATCTGGAGAGAATTAAACAGGAATAGAAAGGAATAAAGTATTTTCTCAGTGGTCCATGATATATATATTTTTTAAGGCAATTGGGGTTAAGTAACTTGCTCAAGGTTACACGGGCAGTTATTCCTGGGTGTGGTGCTAAGTGTCTGAGCCCGGATTTGATCCCCAGGTCATCCCAACACTGGAACCGGTGCTCTTACTCGCTGAGCCACCTGGCCACACCAAGGTCCATGATACTTTTGCAAAGACTGATCATATATTAGGGCATAGAATTTTTATGGTCAAAAGAAGAAATATTAAATCATCCTTTTAAGATCACAATACAATAAAAACTTGTATTTATAAAGGGACCACGGAAACATAGACTAAAATCTGATTGGAGACTAAACAACTTAACCTTAAAGAATGAATGGATAAAAGAACAAATCATAGAAAGAAACAATAATTTCATTAAAGAGAATGAAAATAATGAGGCAACATATCAAAACCCAGGAGATACAGTAGTAATCAGAGGAAAATTTATATCTCTAAATGTTTTCATCAATATAATAAGCATCATATCTATTTAAGTGAAATGAAAGAATATTTACAAAAAGATAAACTATCTAGATTAACAGAAGAGGCAATAGGATATCTAAATTGACCTATTTTAGAAAAAGAAAATGAACAGTCCATAACTAAGATTCTAAGAAAAAAACACCAGGTTCAGATAGATTTGGAAGTGAATTCTAGCAAATATTTAAAGAAAAACTAATTCCAATATTAAATAAAATATTTGGAAAAATAGGAAAAGAAGAGGTCCTACCAAACTCCTTTTATGAAACAAATATGATACTGATACACCAGGAAGAGTACAGAGAAATAAAATTATAGAGCAATTTCATTAGAAAACTCTTGACCAAGCAGGATTTGAACTAGGAATTCAGGAATTATTTAATATAGAAAAACCTATTAACATATTTGATTACATCAATAAAGAAGTAAAAAAAAAGTCATATGATTATATAAATGCAGAAAAAGTTTTTGATAAAGTTTAACCCTCATCTCTTTTAAAAACACTTGAATGTATAGGTATAAATGGAATTTTCCTTAAATTGATTAAAAGCATTTAACTCAAACCATCAGCAAGTATTATTTGTAATAGAGATAAGCCAGAAGCCTTCCCAGTAAGGTCTGGTCTGAAACAAGGATGACCACTGTTACCCATATTATTCAATATTGTATTGGGTGTTTTAAGAATAGCAATAAAAGAAGAAAAAGAAATAGAAGGAATCAGAATAGGAAATGAGGTAATAAAACTTTCTCTTTTTGCAGGTGATATGATGATATACTTGGAAAATCCCAAAGATCCAACAATTAATAATTTTAGCAAAGTAGCAGGATAATTTAGTAAATCCACATAAATCATTAACATTCCTATATTTCAAAAAACAAAAACCTAAAAGAAGAGATAGTAAAAGATAACCCATTTAAAATAACTCTAGACAGCATAAAATACCTAGGCATATACCTGCCACAATAAAGCCAGGAACTATATGAACAAAATTATTTAAAAAAAAAACAACCTTTTTATACAAGTAAAATTAGATTTAAATAATTGGAAAAATTAATTGCTCATGGATAGGCAGAGCCAACATAATAAAATGAGAATTTTACCTAAACTAATTTATATATTAAATGACATTGCACTTAATTTACTAAAAACCTATTTTACTGAGTTAGAAAAAATAATAAATTTCATTTGGAAGAAAAAAAGGTCAAGAATATCAGAAGAACAAATAAAAATGTAAAGGAAGGAGGCTTAGTAGTACAAGATTTTAAACTATATTATAAAGTAGTAATTATCAAAACTATCTGTTACTGGTGAAGAAATAGAAATGTAGACCAGTGGAATAGAATAGGCATACAATTTACAGGAACAAATGACTATAGTAACCTTGTGTTTGGCAATTGTAAAGACTTGAGGTTTTGTGATAATAATTCATTATTTGGCAAAAAATTATTGGGAAAGTTATAAAGTAGCTTGGCAGAAATTGGGCATAGACCAATATCTTATACAATTTACCACTATAAGGTCAAAATGGATACATTAACTTGATGTAAAGAAATACATTACAAGAAAATTTGAAGAACATGGAACATATTCTTATCAGACTTATGAATAAGTGAACAATTTATGAATAAACAAGAGAAAGAGGCCAGAATGAGATGTAAAACGAATGCTTTAGATTACATTACATTAAAAAAGTTTTGTATAAATAAAACAAATGTAGCCAAGATCAGAAGGAAAGCAAAAAATTTGGGGAAAATTTTATAGACAGTTTCTCAGATAAATGTCTCACATCTCAAACATATAAAGAGCTTGTTCAAATCTATAAGCATATGAGTCATTCCCCAATTGATAAACAGTCAAAGGATATGAACAGGCAGCTTTTCAATGAAAAAATCAAAATGATTTGTAGTCATATGAAAAAATAGTCTAAATTCTTATTGATTAGAGAAATGTAAATTAAAACAACCTTGGGATACCATTTTATACCTATAACACTGGCTAAAACAAATAAAATAAATATTAGAAGGGATATGGAAAAAAACCTGAGATGTTAATTCTCTGTTGGTAGAACTGTGAACTGATCCAAACATTTTGTAGAATAATCTGGAATTATACCCAAAGCATTATTAAACTGCCTATACCCTTTGACCCATCAATACCAATACTAGGTCTGTTTCCCAAGATGACTAAGGGAAAATGGAAAAAAAAAAACCCTATATGTTCTAAATTATTTATATCAGCTCTCTTTGTGGTGGCAAAGAAATGGAAATTGTGGGGATGTCTGTCGATTGGGGAATGACTGAACAAGTTGGAGTGATGGAATCTTCTGTGCTCTAAAAATGATGAGCTCATTGATTTTTAGGGGGAAAAAAAAGCCATGAATAGACATTCATGAAATAATGAAGAATGGAATAAGTAGAACCAAGAGAACATGGTATATAATAACAGTAATATTAAAAACAACTTTGAACAACTAAGTCATTTTGACTAGTCTAAATATCCAAATTAACTACAAAGGACTTATGAAGGAAAATGTTATCTACATCAAGAGAAAGAACTGATAAATAGAAGTATTTATAGAATGATTTTACAAGTATATGTATAGACATATATACATGTATGTACATACATGCAAATACATACATATTTATGTCTAAAGGCAACCACCTCTAGGGTGAGGGTGATGATAGGAAAAAAGGAGAAAAAGAAAGTTATGTGATAATTTTATTATATTTTTAAAAGAATAGTGAGTTGTACATAATATATTTGCACTTTCACGCACAATCATCTTTTTTTTCCTATTCGACCATATTATGGAAATGCTCATTTTATTTCTTAAGTTCAGAATTTAAGGCAGAATGAGAGGCAGATGCCAGATATTTTCAGGATTTTGGTGTGGGATGAAGCTGCATCAAGGTTTTTTGTGCAGTAGAGCAGGCAACTCAGGAGTGACTCTTAAAGAAAAAGATTTTGGAGAGAGAAAGGCTTAGCTCTTTCCTACCTGCCAATGCTTCTATGTTCTCAGGTCACTGAATAGCTGAAAGTGACAGAAATATGCCTTCTCCTTGCAGTAAGGCTCACACACTACTTGGAAGGGAGATTTTTAATTATATGTGCGATTTGAAAGTTTGGCACTGACAGAATTGGGAGCTCTGCCAAAGCAGACATTCCTCGATAATATTCCCAATGCTTTCATGAAGGCAGAGAAAGAGGCAGCCTGCAAATATCCAAGTGCCAGCAGCCATTCTCTTTGTGAGTCTGCTGAGTCTGGCAAACAAGGTTTCTGGGCGGGTGAAAAATCCGTTCTCTAACAACACCTGCTTAAAATGAAGTGTGTGTGTGTGTGTGTGTGTGTGTGTGTGTGTGTGTGTGTGTGTG
>NW_027186457.1:8433175-8434565 GCF_028583685.1 Petaurus breviceps papuanus | reverse complement strand
TGTGTGTGTGTGTGTGTGTGTGTGTGTGTGTGTGTGTGTGTGTGTGTTTAAGGTTTCCTTTAAAACCTTGCTCAATAGAGCAATGATTCAAAGGCAGTATGCTGAATGAGAGATTTAATGCAAAGCATCAGAAACAACAAAACAAATAGTTCAATATTGAAAACCTACAAACAATAGCTAAGGACTCCAGAATTATGATCAACCTTAGAATGGTTAACAGTAACATGGTACTATTAAAACTAATTTCCCTCGTGGATTCACTGGCTTTTCTGTACGCTAAATAGATGTACTGCAGCATAGCCAGAGCTTTGTTATCTTGTGCAATGCCAACGAATTTCCAAGGTCTTTGTGTAACCCCTTCAGCACCTGAAAAGCAGAGATGGCAGGAACGACTGCACAGAGCAATGTCGATTCTGTATGATGCACCTGAAACTGGCAGGAAATGTTTTGTGGCTTGGTGGAAGATCCAATCCTCACCTCTCCACCTCTGACCAGGTGTGTACTGAATCATTCATTTAAAGCAAATGACTTCAAATTCACAGCTGAATATATGAGGATTACAAAGTCTGAGTGATACTACACTGAGTCTAAAAATTCAGAAATTTCAGTTATTCAAAAAATGCTAAGAATGTAATGGATGTACATGCTAATATGGTTTAAAAAAAACTGTCAAAATTCCTAGGGATGGTCATTCTTAACACACTGAAGATCACCCAGGAAGATGATGGGAGGAAGATAACTGGCCAGATAAGTAGTAAGCTTCTACAGCCTTAGGGATTCATAATCCTAGGTTTGTAAATAAGTCTACTTCCTTTTGCAGTAAGATATATGGTAGAAACACTCCCCCCTCCTTTCTTCCCTCCTCTCACCAGTTATAAACTTGGTCAGGTGTTAAGTCTCTTCTGCAGTGAGCTGTTTCCTCTGCAAGCAGTATATTCAATCTCAGTGTAGGATCTGCATTCTGTCACTTTCCCAGGACCCAAGAGACTGACACTTAACTCATGCACATGAACCTTTCCCATTCTGTTTTCCAGGGTAGCAAGAAAAGCATTTTAATATGAAGAGCTAATGTTTTCAGCTCCCTTTTTCTCCACAATAATTTCTAATGATACCACTGTTGGCAGGAAATACTGGTCTTGGCATTGGATTTTTGTCAGAGGGGCCAGAAGGGACATACATCAGAAAGAAGTGTAGAAGCATGTGTGTGTGTGTGTGTGTGTGTGTGTGTGTGTGTGTGTGTGTGAGAGAGAGAGAGAGAGAGAGAGAGAGAGAGAGAGAGAGAGAGAGAGAGAGAGAGACAGAGAGAGAGAGAGAGAGAGAGAGAGAGAGAGAGACAGAGAGACAGAGAGACAGAGAGACAGAGACAGAGACAGAGAGACAGACACAGAGA
>NW_027186457.1:8419323-8433165 GCF_028583685.1 Petaurus breviceps papuanus | reverse complement strand
AGAGACAGAGACAGAGAGAGACAGAGACAGAGAGAGACAGAGAGACACAGAGAGAGAGAGAGACGGAGAGAGACAGAGAGAGACAGAGAGACAGAGAGAGACAGACAGAGAGAGAGGAGAGACAGAGAAACAGAGAGAGACAGAGAGACAGAGACAGAGAGAGAGGGAGAGAGAGAGGTTTTTCCCAATGTAATTACTGAAAATTACTTGTCTGAAGGGGAATAGAATTTCATCTATTCCCGGACAGTCAGAATGTAGGATTAAGGAGCTAGGTGATGCACATAAACCTAAGTGGATACATTTTAATAAGATGGATAAGCAAGTATGTTCGTGTTGAAAAGATAAGAGCAAATACTGATGTCTCAACCCTCTCACTACCTCTATTGCAAGTGTTACAAAATTTGGGTTAGTTAACATCTGAGTCAATTTCCCAAAGCAGCTTTGATTTATAAATTCCATGAATAATTTGTAACACATGACAGAAATGGTGGTGCTGTGATGAATCTCAAAATTAACCGTCACATGTTTTGCATGGACACAGAGCAATAAAGTATCCAATGGGTGAACCTTACATTATGTGATAACCAAGCCACCGAATAGTCGGAAGTTTTGTTTGTTTGTTTTTATCAAATCACATTTTAATTTTATTAGGAGCATTTTGACTCACTGAAGTCCTGCCAGGATGAGTCATGGATGTTTGAAGGCACCCTGAATTCTTGAAAGGTATGCCAACTGAGCTAAAATTGGGCAAACAGGAAAGGCTTTGAGTATGGAGCTGCGGTTCAGTCTAGTTAAAATCAGAGGACAGCATGGGATATTAGAATTGATCCCAAGGTCACAGAGGCAGCAAATAACAAAACTGAATTTTGAAACCAGGTCCTCTGACTCCAAAGGCAGTTCTCTTTTTTTCTGTAACACAAAATCCTCAAGGAAGCAAGACACAGGGCATCTTGGTAATAAGAGGAAGATCTCTGGATCAGGCATTTTGCCAAGCTGTATGTCCTATCATAGCTTGACAATCCCATTAACTTAATGTTAGTGGAACACATTTCCAGAATGTTAAATAAGAGATGCTCAGTAGAATAAATAATTATAACAATGGAACCCCCTTTTGTAGGAGACCATGAGAGGAAACCAGACTATGGAAAAATAAACCATGCTAAAGTGGGGAAAGGTCCTTAGATAATACCCACCTAAGCCTGCTTTTTTCAGACAGGGAAAGAAAGGTTCAGAGAAAGGCTGGTGATATGTTGCATCAAGAGAAGGCTATCCACCCAGTAATGAATGCTTTTGGTCACAGCAATGGATGCAGACCATCTGATAATGTTTGTTATTTAAGTTAATTGGAAGGACTGACCATTCTGAATGAAATGTGGCCTCTTGAAATACTGAAGTGTAGAGAACTGAAATCAAAGGGATATTAGCATCCATAGCCATTGCCAAGTTCTTAAAAATTGTTGGAGTGTGTATATCATCTGTTTTGGTTACTGCTCAGAGCTCCTATTTTTTCTTTTCTGAATCTTTCCCCCATGACCATGACATACATAGTAATATTGAAAAAGTAGTGTTGAAAAAGGAGAATTTCACTTTAAAATTGATGGTACATAAGGAAACAGTTTAAGAATAAACATTTCGAACACCTATGACTCCAAGTAGCTTTGTTCAACCCCTGGAGATGGGAGGATACAAGGTGAACCTAACCCTGGTTTCAAGGTTATAAGCTTGGCATCCAATCTAGAAAGGTAGAAGATGAAGGGTTAACGATTTGTGTATCGATGATCAGGAAATGTACTATGGTTCCTATCTTGGTTAGCATTGTCTTGCTACTGAAGGAGTTAGTTCTCAAGATTATAATGTGTTGCTCCCCTGCTTAAAATGGGCCACATCTTTTGGGGCACAACTGCATCTGAGTCAAGAGGTTATCATTGTTAGGAAAAGTGAAACCTCGGTGGACTGCCAAAGGGCTGGTTCATGGATACATGAGTTCAGCACATACAGGAGGAGAGGGAATGCCATCATATCTGAAAATCCTAGGGTTACAGTAAGGTACAGAGGAAAATCCCTTGGCTCAAAGGCCATTTCTTCCCTTAAACCCTGGTTCTCTGTTTCTTCTTCTTTGCTTCCCTGGGATTGCTTCCAGAAACTTTCCCGTCAGAGATTTCTTTATAAAGAAATCAGATAGCCTCCTATGGCAGGTGATTCAAGATCTTCTCCTCAGTGAGATAGTCCTTCTGTTCCAAAATATAGTAATAATTTTTGTTAACACGTATATAGATCTATAAGGTTTGCAAAACCTTTTTACAATTATTATCTTATTTGACTCTTAGAACTTTGACTTTATGCTGTCATCACCTCCATTTTTTAGCTGAGGAAACTGTGGCGGGCTAAGTGTCTTTCCCAGCATCTCACAGCTAGTCAGAGTCTGAGGCTGAATTTAACTTCAGGTCTTATGTTCCTGAGTCCAGGTTGTGAACTGTAACCACTCCGACACCTGTTGACATCATGGGATTGTGGTGTTTGGGGGGAGAGGGAGGAGTTCCACTGCATTCTGCTGGACCCTTTAGTGAATGACTAAGACGTGTTGTTATTAGCATCACCATTAGTTCTTCTCTTTATCACTTTGGGAGACATTTACCACTCCTGGGGTGATGAGGAAAGGGACCTGACTTATGCCCAAACTCCTACTACAAATGTCTCCCAATGCAGGTTGGCACCTTCTCTGTAATTTTTAGTTACAGAAAATAGATTTAGAGAGTATCTAGATTGTCCAGGGTCACAGAGTCAGTCTGTGGAAGAGGTGAAAGCTGAAAAATCAGTGCCTTCTTTCCTTTGCCTTCTTCTGAGGCTAGCTCTCTCTCCATCCACAGCTAGCCCTTCCAGAATGAGGAGCCACGAACATTAGTACATAATCACTGCACTGCCAGAGAAGGGAGGCCCCAGAGAAAAGCATGACTCCCTTTCCTAGGTCTTGTTTTAGGTTTATATGCAGGTGTGTGTTTGTGGGGAAACAAAGCATATTTGTGTATTTTAGCCTAGTCATTTGGAAAACAATGAGTAAAGCAGACTATTAAAGGGGGAATAGGGTGTTCTTAAGTGTGGATTTCTCAACTAGCAATTTGTAAGAACATAAGGCAATATTCTTGGGCTATAGATATAGAGATCAGAGAGACAGAAAAAGAAGTCTCTTCTTTTCCTATTTACTCGTATGAGGATTTATTCATTTTTGTTTCAATTTGCCTCTGCAGGATGGAGCCTCCCTGCCATCTTTGATATTTCTTACCTTGTATAAAAGCCCAGACTACATTTTGAAGTACTGTATTAGTATGATATCCATTTGATACCAGTGACCTTACCAAACCAGGAAAGTATTGGAATCATTGCCCGCTAATGTGAAAAAAAAAAAAAAAAAGCACTGAATTTGAGTCAGAGGAATTAGGTTCATTACCTCAGGACCTGCTTCTTCTGTAATCTTGAAGATAACATTTAATTTCTCTGATCCTCAGTTTCCTCCTCTTTAAAACAAGAGACTTGGACTGACTGTTAGAATCTCTTCCATGTTTAAGCGCTACATAGTAAATTCTATTTAATCGCATAAGTAATTCTATTTGTGTGGTCTCCCACCATAGGACATTGAACTAGCATTATTATAATTACCTATGCTATTGAACATCTCTTCTTTAACATTCTAGTGTCCTACTAATGTTAAGTTAAAGAGATTGCTAAACTATGCTAGGACATACAGTGTGGCAAAGTGCCTGATCTAGAGATCTTCCTCACATTATCAAGATGCCTTATGTTCTACCTCCTTGATGATTTCATGTTATAGTAGAAAGACCATTGACTTTTGAGTCAGAGGATCTTGTTTCAAAATCTGATTCTGTTATTTGCTGCCTTTGTGACCTTGGACAGTTCCCTTACTCTGGACCTTATAGATGGCTTTTGTGGTTCTTCCCTTGTAGGGTTCTGATTCTATGATTTGACACACTTAACTACCATCATGACCAACCAATTCAGATTTCCATTTATATTTTGAGATTCATATTGCATCTTTTTTTTTTGGAGGGAAGTTGGGGTTAAGTGACTTGCCCAAGGTCACACAGCTAGGTGTGTGTGTGTATGTGTGTGTGTGTGTGTGTGTGTGTGTGTGTGTGTGTGTGTGTGTGTGTATTAAGTGTCTGAGGCTAGATCAGAACCCAGGTCCTCCTGACTCCAGGGCTGGTGCTCTATTCACTGTGCCACCTAGCCACTCCCTTATTGCATCTTTTAATTTACAATGTATCTTTGATATATATATATATATATATTATATATATATATACATTTATAATGGATCACTTTTATTTTTAAATTTTTAGTGTATCTAATACATTTAAGATTTATAATGTATCTTTGTTCATAGTGATGTTGATTACTTCTTAAACTTCAGATTTCAGTGATTCATTGGAGGATAACTCACTTTCTTTGTCAGAAAGAGATGGTGTATGGAGGAGCCACCCTCCCCAGATAAGCAAAATAAACCCAGCTTTCCAACATATGTTCTCTTTTGGTGTATCTAAAGATGGAAGGAGTGGCGGAGCCCCACTCAGGGTCTTTATCATAAACTTCACTGGTTGCAGAAGTTAAAATGTGCTCCTTTCCAGAAAGGCACAATTCATCGGGTATGTCAACACTGGCACCTCTGGTACAGAGAGGAAGAAGACATAGCATATGGCACAGAACATGATGGAGTGGTAAGCAGCTACATTTTATGTTCATTTTTCACTGCATTCATCATGGCACTCCATCTCCTGATGGCCTCATGCCTGTGTTTCCCAAGGGCATGTTTATTGTGGGTAGACATATAGTTCAATTTCTCCCTTCACAGAAGAGTCAATAAAAATCCATCTCATACATATTTTCTCCTTTGCCACACCATTTCCTAAAAGGTTCGGAGTATGAGTCTGCATAATATACTAACTTATTTTTATTCTCAAAAATAGCTGTTATTTTTTTCTCCAAAAGAAAAACATACAATCAAATATTCTCCTTTCCTGTCCCAATCTTTTCAGTTCCTGTGGTATTAATTTTGACAAGTGTCTAGGAGGATATTCATGGGAAGGCAATAGCAGCTTCCCTGGATGGAGAGAGATAATGTCTACCTCTGCTAAAAGAGTGACCACAGTATCCTTGTCATGTCCTGTGGCTCCTGAATTAGGTAGGGAAATATCAGCTGTATCATGAGTGATCACCTCCCCCCTGAACTGTGCTGGGTCTGCCTCTGAATCTCATTCACTGGATCACTGGTGATGAGTGGAAGATAAAGATGTAATATTTACTGTTTCTGCCAGGGACGGTTTTGTTCTTGCTGTTCCTGTCAACATTTTCAGGCTGGTTAGCTCGTTCAGATCTTTTCCCAAGCCTGGGTATTACAAAGCGTGACCCAGAAAAGGAAATAAAGGAAATGTTGCAAATTGCTATAGATTTTCTGGGGAAATGGGGGAAAAAGCTTTTATTTTCTCTCTTTTTTTTCCCATCCTGCCTAGGGACTGCTAAGTCAGATACTGCAGTTTCCTTCAGAAGTAAGAAGGAGCAGTGCCTTTATTTTTGAATATGGATTTTGCTGTTTTTGTCTTCATCATTGTTGTTACTGTTTTTGTTGTTTTTGCGTAGATCATTGATTTGGTTGGTGCAGTAGTAACAGATTAAGATAGTCACTTGTCCTCCCCCACAAGGAAGGGCACTGTGACCATGTGATTGGGATTCTTCTCTGACATCCTTCATTTCTTTTTAGATTTCTTGACTATTAAGGTCATCATTGAGCCTTGATAAGAAGATTTATGCCAAAGGAGTCTTTCTTCATTTTTATAGACTGGAAATGCCTGGCAGTTGATCTTACATGATATATTCATCGTGGATTCAAAATAAGGAGGGGGAAAGCCTTTTTTACTTTTCTTTTCAATGATCTAACCAGGCATCTGCTAAGAGCTCCCGAGGGCATGTTTCATACAGGCCTGGGAGTGACTGCCTGTCTAGCCAAGAGCCTGCTACTTTCTGAATCTGTAACAGAGCTAATATGCATCAAGACTTAATAAATCTGTGAGCTGGTGAATATATATTATGGGGCAATTGGGGACCAGCTGTTCTGCTGCTACAGAAAGCAGTAAGGAGGGATGAGCAATACAGCAAGACTGATTTAGGCTAGATGTAAGGAAGTACTGAAGTAGAAAGTAGACAGAAAGTAGATGGCTCAGTGAGAGTGTGGGAGACTTGGAGTCAGGAAGATGTGAGTTCAGATCCAGCCTCGGACATTCACTAGCTGTGTGCCCTTAGGCAAGTCACTTAATTTCTGTTTGCTTTAATGTACTGGAGAAAGAAATGGCAACTTGCTCCAGTATCTGCCAAGAAAACCTCATACAGTCACAAGGAGTTGTACATAATTGGAAAAGAAAGGAAGTACAAAGTTTTATGAGTAATTAGAATGAGTCTCCAGTATGATCTTGAGATTCTCCCTCAGCATTGCTAAGACCATTGAGAGTTTTTAATCAACCAATCAACTAGTATTTATGAAATGCCTACCATGTGCACTGAACACATACTGAGTGAAATTACGCCTCCCTCAAGGAATTTATATTCTATCAGGGGAAACAATGCGGACTCATATAAGGGGCAACTAATTGGTACAGCAAATAGAGCAGTGGGTCTGGAGCCAGGAAGACCTGACTTCCAATCTGTCCTCAGATACTTCCTAGCTGTGTGACCCTGGGCAAGTCACTGAACTGTTTACCTCAGTTTTGTAATCTGTAAAATGAGCTGGAGAAGGAAATGGTAAATGGCTTCAGTATCTTTAGAAAGAAAACACCAAATGGGGTCACAGTTGGACACAAATAAACAACAACAACAACAAATACAAAATAGAACCAAGATCATCTGGGGTGGGGGGAGGGAGTTAGCAGTTGCAGAGGGATGAAGAAAGACTTCGTATTGAACTGTCTTGAAGAAACTGAAAGATTAACAGATGATTCTGTACCCAGAGAAAGAACTGAGAAATAAAAGTTTGTATAGAATAATTTTACATCTATATGTAAACATATATACATACACATATACACCGGTATATATACAAACCTGTTTATGCATAATGATAGCCATCTTTACGGGGGGGAGAAGGGAAAGAAAAAAGAAAAAATGAAAAACAATTTACTAGATAACTTTATTACATATTTAAAAGGAATAGCAAGTTGTACATAATAGATTTGCATTTTCATGTGTAATCATATTTTTTTTTACTGTACTATGTTATGGAAATGTATGTTTTATTCCACAAATTAAAAACAAAATAATTAAATGTGGGGAAAAAAACCCAACAACATTGTATGAGGTGATAGAACATTCCAGGCATGGGGCACAGCTGTTGCAAAGGCATGGAGATGGGAGATGGAGCCATAGATGAGGAATAGTAAGAAGGCCAGTTTGGCTAGATTGTAGAGTATAGGAAGAATGATGTAGAATAAACCTGGGAAGACTGGTTGGGGTCAAGGCTTGAAAAATCAAACAGAGGAGGTTATCTTTTATCCTAGAGGCAATAGGAAGTAACTGGAATTTATTGAGGAGGCAAGTGAAATGGACCTATCTATGCCTAAGGGCCATGTCTTTGACAACCATGTGTCATGAATAGAGACAATTGAGAGTCTGTTGCAATGATGCAAGGGCGTGGTGATGAGGGCTTGGATAAGAATGGCTGCTGCTACATGAGTAGTGCTAAGTGGCTGACTATGAGACATGCAATGGAGGGAGAAATAGAACAATTTGGCAACATATATATATATATATATATGTGTGTGTGTGTGTGTGTGTGTGTGTGTGTGTGTGTATGTGTGTGATGAAGGATAGTGAGGAGTCAAGGATGATACTGAAATGGGAAACCTGCAACATGCTATGTCCAAAATCAGATAGCATTTCTATGACACATCAATGTCTGCAAAGTGCCTTACATAGGTTATCTCATTTGTTTAGAGTTGCTAGGTAGGTCTATTATAACTAACATGTGTTACTTTGTTATTAGGAGGCTGATTCTTAAGGAACAAAATAGAGAATAAGGAATAGACCCGTGGTTTCATTGGTGAAGGGTATTGCCAAGTGAGGGAACTCACTCAACTAACTAACATAAGCTGGCACCTTCTTTTTTTCCATTTATAGTCTTCAAGTATTGTCTAGGGCAGTGAGAGGTTGACTTGGCCAGGGTCCCCCACTGACAAGTTTCAGAAGTGGGAGCTGAACCCATGTCCCGGTTCTGAGAAAGATTTCAAATCCCTCCTATTATTCTTTTGGTAGGGGGTAGGGAGGGCTCTTCCATTTGCAATAGAAAATAAAAAGGAGAAAAGGATTACTTGTTTAAAAAGTGTATGTTGTTCATTTAATTTCAGTTGAACTCATTTCAATAAACACTTATTAAGTGCCTACTATATTTAAGCAATAGGCTGGGATGTCAGAATACAAAGATCAAAAGAAACAAGACCGTTGTTTCCCTTAAGGAATCTACATTCCTCTGTTGATATACTCTCTCCCTATCCCAGTACATGCAAATTTGGAATGCTTTAACTTGGTCTATGGATAAATAAATAAATAAGCAGATAGAACATTTGTTGTGTTCACTATGTGCCAGGTACTGTTCTAAGTGCTGAGATACAAATACATGGAAGAAAATTTGTCTCTACCCTCAAAAAGCTTACAGTATAATGGAGGAAGACAACATGAATGGGTCCTAGTAAGTGGGGAGAGTAAGAAGGGCACCCTAGTGGGACAAGATACCTTAGGAAGGGGAGGAAAAGGAGGAGGTAGAGGAGAAGTAGGAAGAGAAGAAAGAGGAGGAGGAAGGAGGAGAGGAGAAATCCCAAGAGTCAAGTTGTAGGTAAAGTAGAACATGGCCAGAGCCCCTCTTGAAATAAAAAGAAAACCCAACCATCATTCCTATGTGCCACAATGGTGGCTTTTAGAGGCAATATGGTATTGTGGTAATAAATCTGGGCTTGTAAAGAGGAGACATGGGGTTTTCTCTTGGATCTGACACACCCTATCTGCATTATTATGATCAAATCATTTAAAAGACAGAATATTACAGTGGGGGAGTTTGCTGGCTTTGGAGTTAAAGGATCTGGGCCTCTGATGCTTATTTACTGCCTGTGTGACTCTGGGCAGCGCCTTGCCTGTAGTATATACTCAATAAATTTGTGGTGAATTAAGAATTAATGGCCCACTTAGCCACTATATTGGAAAACCACTGTTTGACAATGGGGATCTTTACTTCTTCACATGAATTTTTCTTTCATTTTTCTCTGCCACCTGTTCTTTATGCTGATGTCTTGATAGATGTTTTAGGTTTTCTTGACCTTCTTCTAAATTGTAAGGTGACATATACAATGAAATATTTATAGCAGTATTTTTTTGTAATGGCAAAGACCTGGAAATAAAATATCTACTTTATTATCCACATCAAATTGTGGCATGACTAACCAAACTGTGGTACATGGATATACTGGAATATTCCTAGGTTGTAAGAAATAATGAATTTGATGAATACTGAGATACAGGGATTTTATGGACAGATACATAGTGAAGTCAGCAGAACTAGGAAAGCTATTTTCACAATGTACATGGAAAGAAAACTATAATGATAGAAACTGAATGCTGTGAAATTATAGCCAAATGACCCCGAAGAAGAGATATGATAAGACACTTAACCTCCCTCTCTTCTTTGCAGAAGTAGATATGGGTGTGCCATGTTAACATTCTATCCTTTCTTTGTTATATGGTGATTCTCTGGGAGGGTGGACAGAAAGGAAGAGGGGGCACATAGAGGACTATAAGCAACAGAAAAGACATCAATAACATTTATTTTAAAGATTAAATTTTAGGGTGAAAATGTAATAGGGATGGTTTCATAACATTTCCAGATGGATGGTACTGCAAATTTCTTCACATAATGAATGGAAAGCCTTTGAAACTTCTGTGGTCAATGTATCCTTAGGGTAAAGATGAGGAATTAATGTATCAGTGTGGGACTCCAACAAACCAACAACAAATGTTGAGAGCTATTGAACAGTGAGATTTGAACTATTTATCACAGGTGTTTTGGTAATTGTGATTTATTGAAGAAGTCACAGAGCTCAATGCCCCTCTGACTCTTGCTGTAGCACAGAAGTCCAGTGTCAGTGTTTAGGGCTGGACCATAAATCATGTCCAAATACTGCCTGACTGCAAGCCTACCAAAATACCTTTTAAAACATTCTTTATTTTCTCAGCTTCTTTGTTAGAATACTAGATCCAAATTTGGCTTTGTGTTAGCTTGTTTTCCTTTTTCCTTAAAGGCCTAGGAAAAAGAATATATTTGGAAACATAATCAAGAGGAGGAAGGTATAATTCAATTTGCAGTGACTATTTAAAATTTTTTTCTTATGCAAATGGTCATTGATTTAAAAAAAAAAAGTTTTATTGATCCTATTTATTTCCTTCCCGGATTGTGAAGCCCTTTTAAATTATATAAATTAAATTTTTGTTATTATCCCTAGGTTGTTTTTATTTTAAAAGCAATATAATCCTCCTTTTTTTCCTCTCAGAGAGCCATCCCTTAAAACAAAAAAAAAATAAATCAAGGAAAAATAGTTTAGCTAATCTAACCTATATATCAACAAAGTCTGACATTATATGCAGGATTCTAAACCACTTCTGCAAAGAAGAGAGGGAAGTGGATTTCTTATGTCTCTTTTCCAGGATTAAACTTGGTCATGATAGTTTTACATACTCACTTTAAAGGTTTTGTTATTGTTTTCTTTTACATTGTTGTAGTCATTGTGTCTATTGTTTTTCTGGTTCTGCTCAATGTGCTGTGCATTGATTCATCTAAATCTTTCTATACTTCTCCGTATTTTTCATATTCATGGTTTCTTTTCATTGTTTGGTCATTTCAGTTGTGTCTGACTCCATGACCCCATTTGGGGTTTTCTTGGCAAAGATACTGCAGTAGTGTCCTATTTCCTTCTCCAACTTACTTAAAATCCTATTACATTTATGAAGCACCCCAGACTATGGGCAGCTACTTTGCTTCCAGAATTTTACAACTACAAAAAGTTCTACTAGAAATATTTTGTTATATGTGGGACTTTTTAATAAAATCATTTATTTCCTGGAATTATATGGTTAGTTGTAGGATCACTGTGTCCAAGGACATGAACGCTTTCTAAGTATAACTTCAAGACTCCAGAATGGTTGGATTAATTCATATGTGTAGGGTAGCATATGGCTATGGAAACTATGTATCCCATCCCCTTTAAATCATTATGAATTGATATCATCTGTCTCATATACTCAGTGTACTTTTCTTAAAAAAAAAAAAAAAAAACCTTGATGAATCTCATACATATCAGGAATTTATAAAGAATGTGAATGTTTCTTATAGAGACCTTAGCTACTCCTTTCTTAACTCCATTTCACCAACAATTTTTGTTTTCTTTCAGTAATCAGGCATTAAACAAAACCATACTTCAAAGCAGAACAAAATGGAACTTGAGATCAGTGTCCTGAATTTTGGATCAGCCATCTGAAGTATTTTAGAAGTACAAAAAGGTAAAGCCACTGATGATTAGTTATCAGCATATCTGGAATGTTTCCAACGATTATCAGAGATCCTACTGTGTTAAGACAGTTAAATACAATGCATTTAGACATTCTCCCCATCCCTTCACCCCCCCCCTTAGAATTTTAAGACTGATATCTAAATAGGTTTAGACTGAAACAGACTGGAAGTTTGATTCTTTAAGGAAAGGAAACCTCTATGCAAAAAAAAAAAATCAGATAAAAATGCATTTAAAGCATTTATTCATTGAATTATTCCCTTTCCCCTAATTTCTTCTGGGATCAAGATAAAATTTTCATTCTATCCTTATAACAGATTAGAAATGGTGAGTTTCCTGTTTCTAGAGGTTGACTGACTCCTTGCCATCCCCACCCCTCTGGCCATAGGATCCTCAGGACCACCAGATATCCACAGACAGACTATGCATTAGGGGACTTACTGTGCTCAGTTTTGGAAAAAGTTTCCTGGGGTCATACTATCTTGATGGGTGGATCAGTCAACCCAAGCAAACATTATCCTTTATAGTCAGTTGTGTTTAAACTCCACACTATGTTTAACATCTCATATGACCTTCCTCTCTGGCTATTTTCTTGCCATCCACTCCGCTGCAAACATGTACTTTCTTTCATCCCCACTGCCTCTCCCTAACTCCTCTCACCTTTCCTTCCCCCACCTGGTCCCCTTCCACTTCTTGCTATGATCCATATAATCAAAACAATAAGCAATACTTCCAAAGCTTCTGTACAGCTTATGGCAATCAGTCACCCTGTGGTTCTTAGCATCCTTGTGGCTTTCCAGATCATAATGCTCTTCCTGGGCCACAATTTCCTTAGATGTGTTGTCTCTTCTATTAGATTGCAAGCTCCTTGAGGGCAGGGAATGTTTCACTTTTGTATTCATATCTCTTACACATAGTGCAGTACAGGGAACATAATAAGTGCTTAATAAATGTTATTCATTCATTCATTCATTCAGGCTAGACTCATTGACTACTCATCAGAGATATTGGAAGGATTCTTGTTCTGGTATAATTAGAATTAGCTGGCCTCTGAAGTTCCTCTATACACTGAAATTCTCTCATTTTGTTAAACAGAGATATTAAAACAATCTCCAGTATTTGATGTGGATCGGAGCAGGCTTTTGTTTTTTAGAGGAAATTCAAGTCAGTAATTATTTTCATACAACTGCTATGCATGAAATATTGTGCTGCTAACCCCATGAATGGTTTTCACCATAGCAAGAAAGATAAATAAATCTATCTGATTGGAAGATTTTTTTTAAAAGTGTAATTTACATGGCATGCAACAGTGGGTTTAGTATTTAAATACAAATAGAAAGATTCAACTCATCTTAAGGTCAAGGTGGGAGTGACAGAAAGAGTCTATTTCTAGAAGTAAAATAACTAACTACAACATTTCCAATTGATGAATGCTTAACAATAACCTGGATAATATCATCAAGTTGGGACAAATTCCATCAGGGATTACTTATTTCTTTGTAATTTGTGGTCCAGTCCTTCCCCCCTTCCCTATCCTTGAGGACTCTCATAAGATTAGAAGAATTACAAGAATCTGGTTTGATCTCAGCGGTCTGACTTCAAAAGCTTATATTCTCTCTAGCTCATATGCCTTCACACAGAATATATACTGTGAAATCACTAATTACAGTCATGTCGAGGCTTCCTCAAAAGTGGATAACAGAGACCTCTGCTCCTTTATAAACAATCAATACAACAAATTACAAAATACAACAAAATACAAAAAATACAATACAACAAAATGTATACTGAGTATACATTTCACTCACAGAAAAATTGGAAGATGCCAAGTTCTCACAGGAGCCAGACAGATACAGAACACATATAAAAGCCCTCACATTAGTCAGCACACTCTCCTCTGAAACAAATTATACTCAGGGTTCACAAGGCAATATTCAAATATTCTGATGGATCCCTGGCTTTCCCACAGGATTCCCAGACTGGTAGGAAAAAGAAGTTTGATTTGTTACTTTTGGTGTGAATTGTTTAGTCAGTGAGTGAATCATTCAGTAAACATTAATTGCTTACTATGCTTAGGCTCTGTACTAAGTACTGAGATTACCAAAAGGCAACAAAACACAACAAAACCCCACACTTCTTGCCCTCAAGATATCCATATTCTAGGGGAACTGACAACCTGGAAATAACTAGTTCTATCCTTCCTTCCTTCCTTCCTTCCTTCCTTCCTTCCTTCCTT